>NC_034202.2:6491308-6768808 GCF_002021735.2 Oncorhynchus kisutch
GGCACTTCAATGCCCTCTGATATGTGGACAACAGTCTGATGCGAGGCATGAAGAGAGTGACCAGCAATATAACATGATGGAATTTCTATGTGTCCAATAATACAACCTTAAATATTATAACATGTCTTTTGCTAGAAGCATTTTATGTTTGGTGTCATGCATTGTGGAGTGGGGTCACCTTTGCATTGATTGGTTGGTTTGGCTTTATTAAGAGGAAAATAGTCCCGTGGAGATGTTTACCTCGTATTGAGGATGTACAGTATTTCAAAAGAAAAGGTTTGGCTTGGTGGAGTAAATACGAACTCTGTCACTGACCATGCAGCAATAACTATTGCTCTGCCTCAATGCAGCTGATACATTCCTTCACATACTGCAAGTTCCAATGGAAAATTGTAGTAAGTTATTTATGTGTCAAGCCTACTCCCACTCTCCCACTCAGGCCATCGATGTCACCGGTCTACTAATCATCCGGTTCTGGCAACCCACATTACGCACACCTGGCCACCACCATTAAGCACACCAGGCCACCACCATTATGCACACCAGGCCACCACCATTATGCACACCTGGCCACCACCATTATGCACACCTGGCCACCACCATTATGCACACCTGGCCACCACCATTATGCACACCTGCTCCCCATCGTTATGCACATTTTACTTCCACTTTATTTTGCCCTCAGTAGCCTCAGTCTTCAGGCAGTATTGGTTTTGTTTTTCCGTTCGCTACTCCTGTTTTGATGTCTTCATGATCTGAGACTGTAAATGTCACCAATGTGTGAACATGGCTAAATACAAATCTCATCTGGATATCATTACCAGAGCCTGGAAATTCCTACTGGTAATATCCCAGCCCTGTCTGACTGAGGGCTGAAACCTAGGCTGGGAGGGGGCTCAGCTCTGAGACATAGTATGAACTGGTTTCCAGAGCAACATTAAACCAATAGTTAGTCAAAGACTAGACGTTATCTGTGTCTAGGATACTCCGCCCAATAACACTGCTTAATTTGTGGTAGCGGCCTGAAGTACGGAGTCAGGTGTTGTTGCCAGCCATAGCTTTCCAACAGCACCGTACCATCCTCTAGTCCAACCAGCTGTGGTTGGACTAGAGGCCTTCCTGAATCGGGTCATATATAATTAATATGCTTTCCAAAAGATAATTCAGAATCTTTCCTCAAACACTTTCAATCATTGTTCCATCAATTGCAAACAACATAATAATCCTGGAACACACACACATAGGGTACCCTACACACACTATCCTGGAACACACACACACATAGGGTACCCTACACACACTATCCTGGAACACACACACATAGGGTACCCTACACACACTATCCTGGAACACACACACACATAGGGTATCCTACACACACTATCCTGGAACACACACACACATAGGGTACTCTACACACACTATCCTGGAACACACACACACATAGGGTACCCTACACACACTATCCTGGAACACACACACATACTTATAGTACCCTACACACACTATCCTGGAACACACACACACATAGGGTACCCTACACACACTATCCTGGAACACACACACACATAGGGTACCCTACACACACTATCCTGGAACACACACACACATAGGGTACCCTACACACACTATCCTGGAACACACACACACATAGGGTACCCTACACACACTATCCTGGAACACACACACACATAGGGTACCCTACACACACTATCCTGGAACACACACACACACATAGGGTACCCTACACACACTATCCTGGAACACACACACACATAGGGTACCCTACACACACTATCCTGGAACACACACACACATAGGGTACCCTACACACACTATCCTGGAACACACACACACATAGGGTACCCTACACACACTATCCTGGAACACACACACATAGGGTACCCTACACACACTATCCTGGAACACACACACATACTTATAGTACCCTACACACACTATCCTGGAACACACACACACATAGGGTACCCTACACACACTATCCTGGAACACACACACACATAGGGTACCCTACACACACTATCCTGGAACACACACACATAGGGTACCCTACACACACTATCCTGGAACACACACACATACTTATAGTACCCTACACACACTATCCTGGAACACACACACACATAGGGTACCCTACACACACTATCCTGGAACACACACACACATAGGGTACCCTACACACACTATCCTGGAACACACACACACATAGGGTACCCTACACACACTATCCTGGAACACACACACACATAGGGTATCCTACACACACTATCCTGGAACACACACACACATAGGGTACCCTACACACACTATCCTGGAACACACACACACATAGGGTACCCTACACACACTATCCTGGAACACACACACACATAGGGTACCCTACACACACTATCCTGGAACACACACACATACTTATAGTACCCTACACACACTATCCTGGAACACACACACATAGGGTACCCTACACACACTATCCTGGAACACACACACACATAGGGTACCCTACACACACTATCCTGGAACACACACACACATAGGGTACCCTACACACACTATCCTGGAACACACACACACATAGGGTACCCTACACACACTATCCTGGAACACACACACACATAGGGTACCCTACACACACTATCCTGGAACACACACACACATAGGGTACCCTACACACACTATCCTGGAACACACACACACATAGGGTACCCTACACACACTATCCTGGAACACACCAGATACTGCCTGTTATTTTTATTTTGACCCCCCCCCCCCCTTTGTTCAGGGACACAATGTTCAATTTCTGTTAGTCACATGTCTGAGGAAATTGTTCAGGTTATGTCTCAGTTGTTGAATCTTATGTTCATACAAATATTTACACATTAAGTTTGCTGAAAATAAACGCAGTTGACAGTGAGGACGTTTCTTTGTTTTGCTGTTTATTATGTGTCATGACAGTGTTGTGACCATATGACAAGTACCTTGAAAAAAACATTTTTATTTGATTTAAACCAGGTTAACTGGTTAACTGTCCCATTATGTCCCTACATGTCACTGTCTCATTATGTCCCTACATGTCTGTCCCATTATGTCCCTGTCTCATTATGCATCAATTACTATCCCTGGGGGAAAAGGCAGTGATTAAGAGTGTTCAATATAAAACAAGGTAAAGGTGTAATCAGAAATATGAAATGGCATCTTCTTTATTTATAGATGCAAAGCCTTGACCCATCGTTTGCTGTGTGTTTAGAATATGAATATGAACTGATTATCGACAAATTGTTGGATAGCCTATGGATTGGATATTACCCCCCCAATGCTAGTACTTAACAGTAAACGGAAAGTGTCCTAACAACACTATCCATGTGTAAACTGACTGCAAGGTGTCTTTTATTAAAGATGAACTTTGCACAGAAACAAAATAACGTATTGAGTCTCTGTACCACATCAACCTCTGATACATTAATGTATTAGACAAAGTGTAAAGAGACTAGACACAAAGCTCTAGATACGCCACTTACAAAAGACACCACTGACAAAAGTGTGTACCAACAAAATTAGACAAATACTATATACATAATTAACATGATACTATATACATAATTAACATGATACTATATACATAAGATAAGATAAAACACAATACATTTCTATACAAATATATAAATTTAATTAAGAGACAAATGAAAGTAGCAACCAAAATATAAACTCAGCAACAAAACTGCATTTATTTTCATCGAACTTAACATGTGTAAATATCTGTTTGAACATAACAAGATTCAACAACCGAGACATAAACTGAACAAGTTCCACAGACATGTGACTAACAGAAATGGAATAATGTGTTCCTGAACAAAAGGGGGGTTCAAAATCAAAAGTAACAGTCAGTATCTGGTGTGGCCACCAGCTGCATTAAGTACTGCAGTGCATCTCCTCCTCATGGACTGCACCAGACTTGCCAGTTCTTGCTGTGAGATGTTACCCCACTCTTCCTCCAAGGCACCAGCCAATTTCCTCATGCCTCCTTGCAGCATACCTAAGGCACGTTCACGCAGATGATCAGGGACCCTGGGCATCTTTCTTTTGGTGTTTTTCAGAGTGAGTAGAAAGGCCTCTTTAATGTCCTAATGATCTTTGAAAGCCAGGGTCCTGAAAAGGGGACATTTCTTTTTTTGCTGAGTTTATATAACAGTGTCCTAGGTCTGAAGACAACTATATCCACAGTTTAACTCACCAACTACATTACCCCCTAACTAAAGCATTCTTCCCTGATGTCCCAGTCGTATGACAGTTGATCAGATCTATATTTAGCCATTTAGCCTGTATCTCTCTCTCCTAGAGAGAGAGAGAGAGAGAGAGAGAGAGGAGAGAGAGAGAGAGAGAGAGAGAGAGAGAGAGAGAGAGAGAGAGAGAGAGAGAGAGAGAGAGAGAGAGAGAGAGAGAGAGAGAGAGAGAGAGAGAGAGAGAGAGAGAGAGAGAGAGAGAGAGAGAGAGAGAGAGAGAGAGAGAGAGAGAGAGAGAGAGAGAGAGAGAGAGAGAGAGAGAGAGAGAGAGAGAGAGAGAGAAAGAAGATGCCTAGATCTTGAGCTAGGTGGGGGCAGAACATTTTGTTTTTTCCTGATGCTAACGACCCTTTAAACAAATCTGGTATGTGGTTCTCGGTAACGGCCGAACGGATCATGACGAGTTGATTTGGGAAGTTTAATCGACATTGGTGTCATTTTGGCTTAGATGTGATTGAAGGAAGATTTGCTGTTGCCCCCACAATAACGATGGTGTTGAATTAGAGAGCTTGTAATCAGTGAGAATGCTCTAACATGGAAATTAGGTCAGAAAGGTCACTGCCCCAGATGCCAACTGTGGGACACATTCTGTATAGAAACAGATTGAGGTTGTGAGCCTCCAATGGACTAGTTTTCCGTTATTGGTGGACTTGTAACTATCTGCATGTCATGCTCCAGTTGCAATCCTCTTGTACAACAGTACTTTGAAGGGCACGTGACATGATATACAGTGCTGTGAAAATATATTTCCCTTTCCTGGTTTCTTATTTTCTTGCACATCACACTTAAATGTTCCAGATCAAACACATTTTAATATTACACAAAGATAACCAAAGTAAACACAAAATGCAGTTCTTAAGTGATCATTTTCATTTGCAGTTTTTCTCCGTCGCTTTGGTGCATTTCTTAGATCAAAAGTGCAATTCTTGATACTACTTGTACAAATTCCAAATCATCTAGTCACTTGTGCACATCATTAAAGCAATTTCTTATTCCTTTGAACAAATTGCAATTGATAATGTACAAGTGTCAGCTTTTTTCCACATTATCAATTGCTCATGTCATGTTGATCAAAATATAGTAGATGGTTCTCTGTTGAATAGTCTTACCCCTTAGTTCCTTGCATAAGCCATTACATTCAAAATTGTTGAACTATTTGTCATAAACTGTCAAGCATAGTTTTAGACATTTCTATTAGACCTTTTGTACAAAAACGTGAATTGATGAATCGTGCAGGTGAAATTGACCCTCTCTCATGAAGGAATGTAAAGTGTTAGTTCAACCAACAATCAACCAGTTGTCTAAATTGCTCAAAGGTGCATCTCATGAAGAATCAATTGGCAAGCATATATAGACAGACCACAACACAGAGTTGCAATTTTCCAATGGATGGATCAGGAAACGAACAGGTTCAACAGCCAAGAGGAGGAAGAAGAGGAGCAAGGGTGCGTGGTGGAAGGCAAAACAGAGGAAGAGGCAGAAGAGGACATAGGCGCATATCTGATGACATAAGGGCCACTATTGTAGACCATGTTGTCAATCATGGCCTTTTCAATGGCTGAGGCGGGTCGAAGGGTGCAGCCCAATATTGGGAGATCAACCGTGTCCTCAATAGTTCAAACGTTTCGAAGAGAGAACAGGTATGTCCACCAATGCACAGTGCACTGTTACTGTATATAAGCAGTATACTGTATACTTCCTACAATGCTTCATATTACAGTAGTCCACTTGTATTTCACAGCATACAGAAATATACTCTATACAGATACATACTGCACCTTACATGCACCCACCTGTATGTTTTACAGTAAAATGTGTGTTCGCATAGTTTTTGTCTATGTGAAAGTGTGCGATGCATCACTGCATTTTTCCCCACATAGGACTGCAAGATTACCTCAAACCGGTGGCAGAGGACGCCTTTTCACACCTCAACAGGAGGAGGCTATTTGCACCATGGTCCTAGCAAACAATGCCATGAGACTCAGGGAAATACAAAGGACCGTTATAGAAGACAACGATGTCTTTGAAAACATCCATACGGTTAGCATCTCAACCATCGACAGGGTGCTGCATCGAAACCAGATGAGTCTGAAACAGCTGTACCGTGTACCATTCCAAAGGAATGAGGACAGAGTTATGATACCAGTATGTACAAGTAAAACATATATCTATGTAACTACTTTACAGCAACATTTTATAGTGATACATAGTACAGTAAGCATAAACTGCACACATTTCGATTGCTGTGGAAGGAACATGCAATATATGTACATTTTATGTCACTCTTTCTTACCAAAACAAATTCAACTGTGTGTTCTGGGATATAGCGTATAATAGAGTTGGAATCAAGTGAACCCTCTCACGACTTTGTATACGTGGATGAGGCTGGCTTCAACCTGACCAAATGCAAGAAGGCGGGGTCGGAATATCATCGGTCACAGAGCTACTGTGGATTTGCCAGGCCAACGGGGAGGAAATATCACCATGTGCGCTGCTATTTCGGAGCATGGTGTCCTAACCCATATCCCCCTTATAGGGCCATACAACACCCAGCAACTACTCAACATTTTAGAGGCTCTCTACAGGGCTCTCATCCCTGATGATGAGAGGGGTCTGTTTAGAGAGGATTTGCCAAAGTATGTGGTCATTTGTGATAATGTGAGTTTCCATCGATCAAACATCATAAGGCATCATAAGTCATCCAAACTGTAGCCTAAGTTAACATCAGGTAAAGAGCCGCACACTATAGGAGCTCAGATGCAAAAATGTAATTACCAACGTTTCGACAGCCAAGCTGTCTTCATCAGGGTATAATCACAAACATGATTATGATGACTCGTTTATATAGTGTCAAAAGACACAGGTGTCTGTAATCATGGCCAGGAGTGGCCTAATATCATTGGTTAATAATCAAATATTAAAATGTCATACAAAGAACAGCATACAAACAACAAATGGATAGCATACGATCATAGATTAATTTGACTACACAAGTTTACAAACAATTACAATGGCAAAGTCACAATAATCACAAGAATGGCTTCAGATCAAAGTGGCTCAGAACAGGTCAGCTGGCCCTTAAAAGTAGACAGGGAGCTAATATTAGGGATATGCATGTCAATCTCTCATGGCTCAAAGTGGAAGAGCGATTGACTTCATCACGAGCTGTTTGTTTAAACTACTAGCACACAGCTCCGACACGCAATGCACACCTCACAAGACATGCCACCAGAGGTCTGTTTAAACTACTAGCACACAGCTCAGACACGCAATGCACACCTCACAAGACATGCCACCAGAGGTCTGTTTAAACTACTAGCACACAGCTCAGACACGCAATGCACACCTCACAAGACATGCCACCAGAGGTCTGTTTAAACTACTAGCACACAGCTCCGACACGCATGCACACCTCACAAGACATGCCACCAGAGGTCTGTTTAAACTACTAGCACACAGCTCAGACACGCATGCACACCTCACAAGACATGCCACCGGAGGTCTGTTTAAACTACTAGCACACAGCTCAGACACGCATGCACACCTCACAAGACATGCCACCAGAGGTCTGTTTAAACTACTAGCACACAGCTCAGACACGCAATGCACACCTCACAAGGCATGCCACCAGAGGACTCTTCACAATCCCCAAGTCCACAACAGACTATGGGAGGCGCACAGCACAACATAGAGCCATGACTACATGCAGTTCTATTCCACATCAGGCAACTGATGCAAGCAGTAGAATCAGATTTTTTTTTAACTGGTACAAATACATAATTTTGAACAATGGGGACTGTGAAGAGACACACACAAAGGTACAGACAAACGCATACACACACAAGCGCTAGCACACGCACGCTACACACACCTACATTGTAATATTGTTGTATGGTGGTATTATACATTGTATTGTAGATATGTAGATAATAATGTTATATGATGTATTGTTTTTTTATTTTGTTTTATATATAATATAAGTGCCTTAATGGGGCGACAGGTAGAGTAGAGGTTAGAGCGTTGGACTGGAACTGAAAGATTGCAAGATCGACTTCCCAAGCTCACAACGTAAAAAACTGTCATTCTGCCCCTGAACGTGGCAGTTAACACACTGTTCCCAGGCTGTTATTGAAAATAAACATTTGTTCTGGCTTGCCTAATTAAATAAATAAACATTTAAAAGTGTTTGGACCCCAGGAAGAGTACCTGCTGCCTTGGCAACAGCTAACGGGGATCCATAATAAATTCAAATTGGCTGCTTGTGTAGTGTGTCTCTTTACACTTTTCGACATGACTTTGATCAAATAACATTTGGATAAAATATCAATTTCTCCCAATACTCAAATGTAAAGTGATATGTTGTATTGGGACTTTTAGTTGGGAGGATGAAACAATCAAAATGTTGAACATGCTACTAGCCCTGATATCAATGTGTGGTATAAAGAACTTGTGGTTGTGGCCCTACAACATACAGTGCATTTTGAAAGTATTCAGACCCTTTGACCTTGTTTCACATTTTTGCTGTTACAGCCTAATTCTCAAATGTATTAAAAAAAAGTTAAACATCAATCTACAATAACCCATAGTGGCAAGGCAAAAAGAGGATTGTAGAAATGTTTGTAAATGTAAAAAACAGAAAAAACACATTTACATCAGTATTCAGACCCTTTGCAATAAGACTCGAAATTGAGCTCAGGTGCATCGTCTTTCCATTGATCATCCTTGAGATGTTTCTATAACGTGATTGGACTCCACCTGTGGTAAATTCAATTGATTGGACATGAATTGGAAGGGCACACACCTGTCTATATAAGGTCCCACAGTTGACAGTGCAAGTCAGAGCAAAAACCAAGCCATGAGGTCGATGGAGTTGTCTGTAGAGCTCCGAGACAGGATTGTGTTGAGGCACAAATCTGGGGAAGGGTACCAAAAGATATTTGCAGCATTGAAGGTCCCCAAGAACACAGTGGACTCCGTCGTTCTTAAATGGAAGAAGTTTGGAACCACCAAGACTCTTCAAAGAGCTGGCCACCTGGCCAAACTGAGCAATTGAGGGAGAAGGGCGGTGACCAAGAACCCGATTGTCACTCTGACAGAGCTCCAGAGTTCCTCTGTGGAGATGGGAGAACCTTCCAGGTACATGTGCCTCAACACAATCCTGTATTGCCCTGTGAAGGGAATAACTGCACTCTCTGGGAATATGGCAAAATACAAACAGTGTAGTTATTCCCTCCGCAAGGCAATCAAACAGGCAAAATGTCAGTATAGAGACAAAGCGAAGTCGCAATTCATCAGCTCAGACACGAGACGTATGTGAAAGGATCTACAGATGGACTACAAAAGGAAAACAAGACATGTCGCGGACACCGACTTCTTGCTTCCAGACAAGCTAAATACCTTCTTTGCCCGCATTGAGGATAACACAGTGCCACCAACGCAGCCCGCTACCAAGGACTGTGGGCTCTCCTTCTCCGTGGTCATGTGAGTAAGACATTTAAGCGTGTGAACCCTCGCAAGGCATCCCTAGCCGCGTCATCAGAGCATACGCTGACCAGCTGGCTGGTGTGTTAACAGACATATTCAATCTCTCCCTATCCCAGTCTGCTGTCCCCACATGCTTCAAGATGGCCACCATTGTTCCTGTACCCAAGAAAGGTAACTGAACTAAATGACTATCGTAGCACTCACTTCTGTCACATTTGAGAGACAAATCAATGATCATATCACCTCTATCTTACCTATCACCCTAGACACACTTAAATTTCCTTACCGCCCCAATAGACCCAAAGACAATGCAATCGCCATCACACTGCATACAGCCCTATCCCATCTAGACAAGAGGAATTCATATGTAAGAATGCTGTTCAGCATTCAACCTCATAGTACCCTCCAAGCTCATCATTAAGCTCGAGGCCCTGGGACTGAACCCCGCCCTGTGCAACTGGGTCCTGTACTTTCTGACGGGCCGCCCTCAGGTGATGAAGGTAGGAAACAACACCTCCACTTTGCTGATCCTCAACACTGGGGTCCTACAAGAGTGCATGCTCAGTTCTCTGCTGTACTCCCTGTTCACCCATGACTGCGTGACCAAGCACGCCTCCAACTCAATCATCAAGTTTGCAGTAGTAGGCTTGATTACCAACAATGATGAGACAGCCTACAGGGAAGAGGTGAGGGCTCTGGGAGTGTGGTTCCGGGAAAATAACCTCTCACTCAATGTCAACAAAACAAAGGAGATGGACTTCATGGTTGTGACATCATGGTTTCCTTTTGCTGTTCATGAGCGTACTCGTTGCATGTGGTACAGTTGCTGACAAAGTCTTTAATTTCTGCTTGCCTGTTTGGCCAGTATAATGTTTCACGAGCCTGGTGGTAGCATGAATCACCTCCAACGTGACTGGAGTGTATGCGGGTAAGCATCTCTGGACGTAGTGTTTTGGGAATAATGACCTTCTGACCTCTGAACAAGATGCCATTTTGGTCCAGTATTCTCTCACTGTGAAAGGTGTCTCCTCTTTCAGGTATGGCCAAACTGCGAGAGCCATGGACTTCAGTGACTGTAGGTGTTCGTCCTTGTCAGTGTGTTGCCTTATCTGGGCTAGGCGGTGATCTGTGACGTTTAAGTAGTCTGCCTGATTGATCTGTTGAACATCTTGTTGTACTGTAGCGAACAGATGGCCTGCCGCTGATAGACAGTGCCTCTGCCTGTACATGCTTTGAAGCCTCTTGGGCGCGTTGAGGAGAGGTTTACTGAATATGGCAATGAGTGGTTTGTGGTCAGTTTCAGAGGTGACCAGGTCTCGCCCATATAAGTAGTGATGGAATCGCTGGCAGGAGAAGATGATGCTGAGGCACTCTTTCTCAATTTGTGCATAGTTTTGTTCGGTGGGGGTGAGTGCTCTCGAGGCAAAAGCAACAGGCTGGCCTTCCTGCATAAGGCAGCATCCAAGTCCCCTTTGGCTGGAGTCGCTCTGGATTGTGACAGGCTTCATGACGTCGTAGGAGCGCAACACTGGCATGGATGAAGCCAGAGATTTCATCTCCTGCACTGCGGCCTCGTGCTTGGGTAGCCAGTGCCATGGTGTGTCTTTGTCTAGCAACCGGCGCAGAGGCTCACAGACTGCTGATAGGTGTGGCATGAACTTTGCAAGATAGTTTGCAAAGCCGATGAGACGCTGTACTCCTTTTGCATCAGACGGGTTTGGCATGTCGAGGATCGCTCTGACCTTGTCTGGGTCCGGCTTCAGGCCTTTTGCCGAGGGAATGTGGCCATGGAAGTGGACGTCTTTCACCTTGAACTGCAGCTTCTTCAGGCCAAGGCGAAGCTTAACTGATCGGCAGCGCTCCATTAGTACCAGGAGCTTCACATCGTGGTCGCGTTCTGCTTTTCGTCTCTGTCACCACAGCCTACGATCAGGACATCATCGGCGATGGGTTCAATGCCCTTGAGCCCAGCCAGTAACTCGTGCTGCTTATGTTGGTATATCTCAGGCGCCACTGAGACACCAAACGGGAGCTTGAGCCAGCGTTTCAGACCCCAGGGGGTCCAGAAGGTCATGAGGCTGCTTTCTTCATCCAGCTTGCATTGAAGGAATGCATCTCGGACATCCACCAAGGTGAAAATCCTGGCCTTGGGAAGCTTCTAGAGGACATCCTCTAGTGTCGGCATGATGTAGTGGGATCGTTTCAGTGCTTGGTTCAGATGCTTTGGGTCGATGCAGACCCTCAGCTTCTCTGTTTTTTTCACTATGACCATATTGTTGATCCAGTCAGTTGGTTCAGTCACAGATGTCATGCGAACGCCTGGGACTGATGCAGTTCACTGTACCAAATGACCTGCACATTGTGGATCATGTTCAGCATGGACCCCTGTCCAAACAACAACTACTCAGCAGATATGACGATGTATTCAACATGCCTGTTGAATCTGTGCCTGGGGAGGTACACTTTGAAGTGGATGAGGGCATCACTCCAGTCCAGTGTGCTCCTCGCAATGTGCCCATTGCAATGAAAGTGGCTGCAGCTGGGCCTTCACAGGACGTTCGCATGTAGAGCCTGAGAGGAGAGGATGTTGACTGGTTTTTACAATCTCAAACTCCAGCTTGTGTTTGCGTCCCCGAATAACACATTCGGTCTCAAAGGTGCCCATAGAGCTCATTAGCTCTCCTGAGTACAGCTTTAGTCTAGTATCGCTGGGCAATAGATGTGTGTCAGGTGCCAGATTGATTTTGTCTTTGTAGCTCATTACGTTGCATGTAGCACCAGAATCCAGTTGACATTGTTGTTGCTTGTTGTGTAATCGTAGTGTCACAAACCATTTCTTCCCTCTTGAGTGTACAGCCCCAATGGATTCATGCATGTAAATGTCACTTTCACTGTTCAGCTCTGAACATTGAGTGACATCATCAACACAGTGAATCTTGCCCTCACTCACCCTTCTTTTGCTTTTGAGACACACTTTTGCAAAATGATTATTAGTTCCACAAGCACTGCATGGTTTTCCGTAGGCAGGGCAGTGCACTTTGCCACGTGTGTGTGTATTCCCACAGTATTTACATGCTACGGGGCTCTCTGTGTTCACCGTTCGTGGTGAATTGCTCTGCCTCGATTGGTTTAGTCTGAATGTATGCCTAGCAACAGCACATAGAGGCTGCTGACTATTTACATAGACTCGAAGTCACTGGCCGCTTTAATACATGGAACACTAGTCACTTTAATAATGTCTACATATCTGGCATTACCCATCTCATATGTATATACTGTATCCTATACTTTTCTACTGCATCTTATTCTATGCCGCTCTGACATTGCTCATCCAAATATTTGTATTTTCTTAATTCTATTCCTTTACTAGATTTGTGTGTATTGGGTATATATTGTGTAATTGTTAGATATTACTTGTTCGATATTACTGCACTGTCGGAGCTAGAAGCACAAGCATTTCGCTACACCCACAATAACATCTGCTAAACACGTGTATGTGATCCATATCATTTGATTTGATTTTGACAGCCCATTTGGAGTTTGCCAAAAGGCACCTAAAGAACTCTCAGACCATGAGAAACAAGATTCTCTGATCTGATGAAACCAAGACTGAACTCTTTGGCCTGAATGCCAAGTGTCACGTCTGGAGGAAACCTGCCACCATCCCTACGTGGTGGTGGCAGCATCATGCTGTGGATATGTTTTTCAGTGGCAGGGACTGGGAGACTAGTCAGGATTGAGGGAAATATGAACGGAGCAAAGTACAGAGAGATACTTGATGAAAACCTGCTCCAGACTGGGGCCTTCCAACAGGACAACAACCCTAAGCACACAGCCATGACAATGCAGGTGTGGCTTTGGGACAAGTCTCTGAATGTCCTTGAGTGGCCCAGCCAGAGGACTTGAACCCAATTGAATATCTCTGGAGAGACCTGAAAATAGCTGTGCAGCGACACTCCTCGTCCAACCTGACAGAGCTTGAGAGGATCTGCGAATCTGTAGAGAAGAATGAGAGAAACTCCCCAATACAGGTGTGCCAAGCTTGTAACATCATGCCCAAGAAGACTTGAGGCTATAAACACTGCCAAAGGTGCTTCAACAAAGTACTGAGTAATTGGTCTGAATACTTATGGAAATGTATTATTTCTGTTTTTTCTCTGTCGTTATGGGATACTGTGTGTAGATTGATGAGGGGAAAAAACTCTTGAATCCATTTTAGAATAAGGCTGTAACATAACAAAATGTGTAAAAAGTGAAGGGGTCTGAATACTTTCTGAATGTACTGTATGTATGACCCTCCCATGGACTAGATTCTCATCAGTAGATTGTCATTTAGGCCTACAGTAACTGTATGCCATGCTCTTCTAATACAGTTGTAATCTTCTTAGGCCACAATCCAACATATACAATTATATATATATATAATGTACTGGGTCAGCTATGTCATCACCTTCGATTAAATGAGTTGAGTCAGGGTATAATGGCATTTAGGTTATGGCCCTGCTGTGTGTAACCCTCAATGGACTGGTTTCTTAATGTACAGCATCTCCTTTTTCAGCACATTGAATTTTTCCCATCACCATAGAATATTGGATGTAAAATGAAGGTATTTTATTATCATACATCCTGTAGTACAAGCAGGAATATTAATTTAACTAGTGCTGTTGTACAACCTAACAAAAGGAATAAGTACACCAATTCAAACAGAACAAAAGGAATAAGTATCTCTCTGTCTCTCTCTCTCTCTCTGTCTCTCTCTCTCTCTGTCTCTCTCTCTCTCTCTCTCTCTCTCTCTCTCTCTCTCTCTCTCTCTCTCTCTCTCTAAACCAAAGGGGTGTCATACGAGATAAACAGCGCTATATATATATATAGTGCCTGGGCACAATTGCTCCGCTGCACAAAAATGAACAATAGCAACAGAAATCCATACATTTGATCCTGAACGATTAAACTTAATGAGCAGCGCTGTTTATCTCGTATGACACCCCTTTGGTTTATTAGAGGGGATCATTCACCCTTTTGATAGGCAATAACCTCCACGTTCGTGTGTGTGTGGTTTACTGATACTCTCAGCCACACTGATCATGCAAGGTCTACTCTTATTTTCGTACCCATAATTACGAGCACACATTCATTATAAATATCCATTTTAAATCTACAATATGTCAACAGAGGTGATCAGGGGTAATACGTTTGCAATTTTTATAACTAGGCAAGTCAGTAAAGAACAAATTCTTATTTACAATGACTGCATAGGAACAGTGGGTTAAGTGCCTTGTTCAGGGGCAGAACGATTTTTACCTAGTCAGCTCGGGGATTCGATCTAGCAACCCTTCAGTTACTGACTCTCTAACCACTAGGCTACCTGCTGCCCCTATAAAATAGTCCGGTAAAATATTCTTCATGGCCCTTTGTGTATCGTGGACAAATTGTCTCATGTTCTCTGTTATCGATTCTTTAGTATGGGAATGGAAAAGCCTCGATGAAAGATAGATACTGATCATGAAACGCTAATGAGAGTGTGTATTTTTAATGTAAAATGTAATATCCTAGCATGTTGTCAGATCATCTTTCACCTATGCCAGCCTATAGGTTGCATTATTACTGCACTCTGCCCTTGTAAAACACTCAAACCATCACAGATAACCTTGACTATAAAGCTCCTAGAGACCTCTTTATCTCCAAATACTCCCCCCTTTCATCTGGTGTCTGTTTCTGGTTGGACCAGGATGTCTTTGGGTTGAACATGGGCTCCATCCATCAACAAAAAGGATGGGCTGATGATTCTTGGCAGAGACATGTGAATTGAACAAGTGAGTTCCAAGAAGCCAAATAGTGTTCCTAGATGGCAAATAGTGAGTTCCTTGAATGCAATCATTTCCAACTGGATCCCCAGGCTCAGGCTGTCTTCATGCTCAAACCTGTCATCTATGTTATATATAATTTCAAACATGATGGATGTAGTTGTTAAGATTGGGAGATTTAGCTTTGGCTTCAATTCCAACCTAGCCTGTCTAACACTTTCTTGAAGGGGCACGACAGTGTTCCAAATGAAATATTGTGTCTATACAAACACAAGCCTTTATGAAGGATGAAATGGAGTATTCCCTGTCTTATTTATTTTTTTCTATCAAAAAATGTCTTACAGTAGTGTGGA
Organism: Oncorhynchus kisutch; assembly: GCF_002021735.2. Classification (NCBI taxonomy): domain Eukaryota; kingdom Metazoa; phylum Chordata; class Actinopteri; order Salmoniformes; family Salmonidae; genus Oncorhynchus; species Oncorhynchus kisutch. The sequence continues at coordinate 6,507,251 of NC_034202.2, forward strand.
AAGTGTGGAAGTACAGTGGCAGCTCTGTGTCAGATGTGTTGGGCCACAGTGTCAGGGACTCTGGACTGTGAGAGCACAGCCAATTCAAATATAACACAGACATACAACAAACTGTTGGGAAAAGATTTCCTTGGAAAACGTGATTAATGACAATCCAATGAGTTCCACTGAGGACACATGGGATGGCCAATGTAAACAGGTTCCCTCTTGACATAAGCTAACCTTTGCACAATGTGGACTAGTACAATGTGGACTAGTACAATGTGGACTAGTACAATGTGGAAATGTGGAACTACTTCTTCATTGCCCATTTGATTCAATAGGATAAACGATGAAAGTGAAATAGGCTTACATACTGGCATGGCACAACTTCCGGCAAGGCATGGGGGGCCCACGAGCTTTTATAGATGAAAACAATGTATTTTGTTGCATTATTTGTGCTTAAAATTTACATTTAGGGCTGATGGAGTCAATGTTTTTTTTGGTCAATATTCTGAAAATAGATTTGAATCACTGTTCTGCAACATATGCTTAAACAATTGAAGTATTTGCTGTGCTGGAACTGCATACAGAGTCGTTTACCACCAATGATAATGTCATCACTAATTTGCTTTTGATGAAGAATGGAAAATATGTACATTATTATTTGACTCACATGACATGTGAAAGCAGAACAAAGTACCAGGCGTTGAAACTGGGCTTTCTGTTAGGCACCACTGTTAGGTTGCTTAGGTCATGAATTACATTACATCCGTAGGAACAGCTTGTGTAATAGACTCTTTGAGCAAATAAGGACATAACTCTGAGTTAACATTGACAGGCACAATACGCAGCGGCGCCACGACGGTTCCTAGAATCATTTTTCTAATGTTATATCACATCCGTTGTATATATTGTGTTTTATAGTGTCCTGAGGGGCCTAGAGCCTTTGTGAATGACTCTGTGAATGACCTAAGGATAACCTTTTGGAGGTGAGACGTTGCCAAACAAATGCGCTTTGTTTCAGGGAATACAGGGTCAATCTGAAATTACACCCTATTTCTCATATAGTTCACTGTGTTTGACCAGAGCCATGTCATACGTAGTGCACTATATGGGGAATAGGGTGTCATTTGAGTAGCCATTTTTAGTATAATTATCATGTGTACAATATAATAGACATTACTATCAAATTTAAAGACTGCAATTACATACTGCAAATACCATGTTAGTACAGTGTGGCAGGTAGCCTAGCTGTTATCCTTCGCCTGCGTTTCTGGACTGCCCTCTTCAAGTCAAACCACAGATTTCCAATGAGGTTCAAGTCCGGAGACTGAGATGTTGATTTAGTGGTCAATTAACCATTTCTTTGTGGATTTTGATGTTTGCTTGGGGTTATTGTATTGCTGGGAGATCCACTTGCAGCCAAGTTTCTGGCGCCTGGCAGAGGCAACAAAGTTTTCGGCTAAAATGGCCTAGTACTGGATAAAGTTATTGATGCCGTTGACCTTAACAAGCAAAATAGCGTCACAACATCAAAGATCCAGTATGTATGGGGTTCTTTTCTGCATATGATTCCTCTTTTCGACGCAAAACCCACCACTGTTGTGCGTGGGGCTATTTTGCTTCCACTGGTTCTGGGGCCATTGTTAAGGTCAATGGCATCATGAACTTCCAATCCAAGTGCCAATGCCGTTTATCAACCTCACACAGGCGGTGCTATGGTCAGATTACATGAAAATAGAGGTTTATAGCCACGCAAAGCCAATGCAGAAAAGTACCTCATACTGACTGTAAAATATGATGGCGGATATTTGATGCAGGATTATATCTTTATATCTATCTAGCTGGCTGGTCTGAGTGGACTCACATTTCTCATGACCTAGATTGGGATGACAGGAATCAGGTCAGGGCCCAGCTTCACCCAGATTACAATGCAAACACAATGACAAGGATCAAGCAACAGCAGAAGAAAGACCATGGAGCTGATTGAGGCCTGATCAGGCAAGTAGGACATGGTGTGGTACAGAAGTTATGACTCACGCTGTATGAGAACTGACCTGTCCACAAAGTATAGTGGATTTGTTCAATATTTTTATATTTTTTTGTTGTGTCAAATTCCTTGTTTGATCTGCCAGTCTGTTGGTATCATCAGAAAGAATAGTGTTTTGGTTCATCACGCTTGCTTCCTAACTCTTTACTATAGATTAATTTGCCAATATCTAATATAATATTGTAATATTGTCTGGGCCAGTACATATGCCTTCTACATACACAAATTAGTCATACAAAATACATCTGCAAGACTAACCACCTCCTCTAATTACCTGGTTCCATCTGCACCTTCTGTTTTTCATTCAGACATCTGTTTTTCATTCAATATCTTGTCTAGTTATGACATCATTGTATGCCAATTATTCATGTTCATCTACAAATATTCATACCTCCCAGGCAGTCTACCTAAACCCTTCCATGGATTCTTCCAGGTTCATTCTGAAATGCATCTATATAACACAAGACACTGTGATAACCTTCACCCTCCCCTCTGCTGCACCTCACATAGTCAATTCTCTATCAGATACAGAGGTACCATATTCTGGAATTCTTATCTTCAAATTGCAAAATCTCATCATCCCTCAACAACTTTTGTATATTTTGTATTTTATTATTTAACCTTTATTTAACTCGGCAAGTCAGTTAAGAACAAATTTTTATTTACAATGACGGCCTACCCCGGCCAAACCCGGATGATGCTGGGCCAATTGTGCGCCGCCCAATGGAACTCCCATTCACAGCCGGATACAGCCTGGATAACTTCAAGCCTTGATGAACCAAACCACACTCACATCCACGCATGCACACATGCACACACACGTTTAACATTTTTGGGGTGATTGCTGATTGGTTAATTTGTACATTTAAGATTAGTGGGTTTTGTTCCTCTGTTTTAACAAACCTTTTATATATTTGTACTTATGTATTGTATTGTGGTGTGGTTTTCATATTGGGATTCCAACCGTTTGTTATTTAGTTGTTATATCTGTATTGTTGTTTATCACTTCTTGGGCGCAAATAAATTAAACCTAAACATGAGATGACAGTGATAAATCCTTAGCATGGATATCTTCTGTGGTTCTTAGATTTTTTTTTGCAGTCCAATTTTTTTAAATTTATTTATTTATTCTCCTAAACAATTAATCCTTTTGATTTCCTGATTGTTTTTTATTTATTGTTTACCCTACATTACAAACAGACAACATTAAAGAGCCACTTTTACAGAAGATGATAGTTGAGGTGTGCTATTGTTTGTTGAATACATTTGTATTTCAAATTGTAGACCTATTAGTTAATATACTCTCAATCTGTGTGACGTTGCACACTGATTAGTACTTTTCTTATGATGAAGGTAGGACACATGAAGACTTAACACTGCCATCTGCTGTGGAACACTGGTACTGTATATAAAGGGCACTGGTCAATGTAATATGGGCAGCCAAAAAAAGGGCTGACACCTTTTAACAAAGTATCTTTTATTGTATCGAGAGGGTTACATATAGACATCTGTTTTTCATTCAGTTGAAAACTAAATCAAAGCATAATTTAAACTGGTATTCAATTATATCCCTGGTTGAAACCCCTACCATGATCTTCTCAAGAACAGTTGTCCCACTTTGTTGAATATGTGGACATAATGCAAATCAGTTGGAAATAATAGAAAATGTCATTCTAAATATCAATCACTCAACATGAAACAAATTATGCCTAATTTAGTCAGTCTTTCCCTCAAGTCTGTTGAAGGATTGACTGTATGAATAGAGGGGAACTTTGCTAACCTATATAGCTTTATTTTCTCCCTCCTTGGGAAGACTGAGGGATGTGGCATCAAGCCACATTATTATTGTCACCTTTCTCTGAAATGTTGCTAGTTCAACTGTGTTGTCCACAGTAATGTACAATGGGTTCTGAATGCTCCGACGGTTTTTCAATCCATTGCCAGAGAAAGAACGTGAAAGTGTGGGAGATTAGCAAAAAGAGTAACTGAAAACCCTTTCATTGTTTCACATTTCATAATCAATCTGCCTTATTGCTAATTGGTATATTCAAATATCTTTGGACCTATAAGGAGCCATGATTTGCTTGTAAATTTTCCAATGAACACAAACAATGAAATAAATCAAACACACAAAAGTCAGATTGTGACGTTTCTGGTATAACGTATCCATCCCAATATTGACAGCTAGTTGGATAAAAACACATTCAGTAACATGATTGTCCTTGCTTGATGTGTGACTTGGTGAACTGAAGATTGAGGGTCAAAAGAGGGTCAAGGGGTGATGCTCCTGGGAGGGTGGGGGGAGGCTTGGAGAGAGCTAGGGGGAGGAGGGCAGTATAAAGTCTATGATCTTTTCCTTCGACTTTCAAAGTTTCTGAAATTGACTGGTCTAATCTTCATTTCGGCGAACTGTATTGAATGCTCGTGTCCCTTCCAATGGAACCAGTTGATACCCTGAAAAGATTATAATTTTTTTTACACACCGCAGTATAACAACAAGCCTGCAATAATCTTGTTTCACACTCTGGCCAGAATATAATACTCCCGCACACACACACGCACACACGCACACACACGTTGATTTTGTTAAGCAGAAAGATGGCTTCCGTACCTTGCTGTGACTATCGTCACCATATCTCCCCATAAGGTTGACACGATGGCAGTTTTTGTACCAGAAGGCACCCTTATAGGACAGGGCACAGTTGGTGACAGCGATGTCATTGTCATTGTCATACGTGGAGAAGGGTCGGCCCTGGTGATAAGTCATAGAGTCACCTAGGAAATAAGTGGCACACAGTGACTGGTGTGAACAAATGTGAATAGGTCAATCAGAGTTATACAGTTTACTATAAAGTGTATTGGGATATTTAAATGGAGGTGAACAAAATCCAGATTATATTTGATGTTCTATTCAGGAACACTAGTAAATAAAGCTATTATCATCATTGTCCTTACCTGCTGTGCCGCTGTACCCTCCTATGTGGATCTTGTAACGGCTACGGGGTTCTGCGATCGTGAATTTGTCATACTGAGCATAGGCCGACTCCCCGTTGTCCCTCAGGTCCACACGCAGCTCGTACTGGCCTGCTGTTGTCATCTTGTGGAGGTTGGCCAGACCTGCAACAACAGGAAATTACATCACAGTACCATTCCGTGGTTCCTGGGTTGGGGCCCTAGGTCTGAACCCCACCCTGTGCAACTGGGTCCTGGACTTCTTGACTGGCCGCCCCCAGGTAGTGAAGGTAGGAAACAACATCTCCACTACGCTGATCCTCATCACAGGGGCCCCACAAGGGTGCGTGCTCAGCCCCTTCCTGTACTCTTTGTTCACCCATGACTTCATGGCCACGCATGCCTCCAACTCAATCATCAAGTTTGCAGACGACACAACAGTAATAGGCCTGATTACCAACAATGACAAGACAGCCTATAGGGAGGAGGTGAGGGCCCTGGCGGAGTGGTGCTAGAAAAATAACGACAACAAAACAAAGGAGCTGATCGTGGAAACAGCAGAGGGAGCACAACCCCATCCACATTGACGGGTCCACAGTGGAGAAGGTGAAAAGCTTCAAGTTCCTTGTTGTACACATCATTGACGATTTGAAATGGTCCACAGATTCAGACAGTGTGGTGAAAAAGTCACAACAGAGCCTCTTCAAACTCAGGAGGCTGAAGAAATTGGCTGGTCCCCTAAGACCCTCACAAACTTTTACAAATGCACCATTGAGATCATCCTGTTGGGCTGTATCACCGCCTGGTACGGCAACTGCATTGCCCGCAACCGTAAGGCTCTCCAGAGGGTGGTGAGGTCTGCCCAACGCATCACGGGGGACACACTGCCTGCCCTCCAGGATACCTACAGCACCCTATGCCACAGGGAGGCCAAAAAGATAATCAAGGACATCAACCACCCGAGCCACGGCCTGTTCACCCCGCTATCATCCAGAAGGCGAGGTCAGTACAGGTCCATACATTGTTGTGAATTCTTATACAGTGGGGAGAACAAGTATTTGATACACTGACGGTTTTCCTACTTAAAGCATGTAGAGGTCTGTACATTTTTTAAATCATAGGTACACTTCAGCTGTGAGAGATTGAATCTAAAACAAAAATCCAGAAAATCACATTGTATGATTTTTAAGTAATTCATTTGCATTTTATTGCATGACATAAGTATTTTATTCATCAGAAAAGCAGAACATAATATTTGGTACAGAAACCTTTCTTTGCAATTACAGAGATCATACATTTCCTGTAGTTCTTGACCAGGTTTCTTGACCACTGCAGCAGGGATTTTGGCCCACTCCTCCATACAGACCTTCTCCTGAGCTTTCAGGTTTCAGGGCTGTCGCTGGGCAATACGGACTTTCAGCTCCCTCCAAATATGTTCTATTGGGTTCAGGTCTGGAGACTGGCTAGACCACTCCAGGACCTTGAGATGCTTCTTACGGAGCCACTCCTTAGTTGCCCTGGCTGTGTGTTTCGGGTCGTTGTCATGCTGGAAGACCCAGCCACGACCCATCTCCAATGCTCTTACTGAGGGAAGGAGGTTGTTGGCCAAGATCTCGCGATATATGGCCCCATCCATCCTCCCCTCAATACGGTGCAGTCGTCCTGCCCCCTTTACAGAAAAGCATCCCCAAAGAATGATGTTTCCACCTCTATGCTTCACGGTTGGGATGGTGTTCTTGGGGTTGTACTCATCCTTCTTCTTCCTCCAAACACAGCGAGTGGAGTTTAGACCAAAAAGCTATATTTTCATCTCATCAGACCACATGACCTTCTCCCATTCCTCCTCTGGATCATCCAGATGGTCATTGGCAAACTTCAGACGGGCCTGGACATGCGCTGGCTTGAGCAGGGGGACCTTGCGTGCACTGCAGGATTTTAATCCATGACGGCGTAGTGTGTTACTAATGGTTTTCTTTGAGACTGTGGTCCCAGCTCTCTTCAGGTCATTGACCAGGTCCTGCCATGTAGTTCTGGGCTGATCTCTCACCTTCCTCATGATCATTGATGCCCCACGAGGTGAGATCTTGCATGGAGCCCCAGACCTAGGGGGATTGACCGTCATCTTGAACTTCTTCCATTTTCTAATAATTGTGCCAACATTTGTTGCCTTCTCACCAAGCTGCTTGCCTATTGTCCTGTAGCCCATCCCAGCCTTGTGCAGGTCTACAATTTTATCCCTGATGTCCTTACACAGCTCTCTGGTCTTGGCCATTGTGGAGAGGTTGGATTCTGTTTGATTGAGTGTGTGGACAGGTGTCTTTTATACAGGTAACGAGTTCAAACAGGTGCAGTTAATACAGGTAATGAGTGGAGAACAGGAGGGCTTCTTAAAGAAAAACTAACAGGTCTGTGAGAGCCGGAATTCTTACTGGTTGGTAGGTGATCAAATACTTATATCATGCAATAAAATGCTAATTAATTACTTAAAAATTATACAATGTGATTTTCTGGATTTTGTTTTAGATTCCGTCTCTCACAGTTGAAGTGTACCTATGATTAAAATTACAGACTTCTACATGCTTTGTAAGTAGGAAAACCTGCAAAATCGGCAGTGTATCAAATACTTGTTCTCCACACTGTATATTACTGCACTGCTAGAGCTAGGAACACAAGCATTTCGCTCTACCCGCATCTGCTAAATTTGTGTATGCGACCAATAACGTTTGATTTGATGGCTCAATTGGTTGGAGCATGGCGATGCAACACCAGGACTGTGGTTTGATTCCCGCATGGGCCACAAACGCAGAATAAAAAGAGAAACACAAGGAGGGGTGGAGAGATGTGGACTCACCAAACCAGAATTCAGCATTAATGTCCCCAAAGCCACCAGTGTAATTCTTCCAGTTCCTGAAGAACTCCAGCTTTCCACTCTGGCGCCTCAGGAACACCTGCAAAGAGAGTTCACAGGACCTGTCATACAAGCCCTGGTGTCTTTGGTTTTCACAAACATGTAAAGGTAAATCCAATCAAACCTGGTGTTTAGACCTGTGTGTGTGTGTGTGTGTGTGTGTGTGTGTGTGTGTGTGTGTGTGTGTGTGTGTGTGTGTGTGTGTGTGTGTGTGTGTGTGTGTGTGTGTGCGTGTGTGTGTGCGTGTGCGTGTGCGTGTTTGTGTTTGTGTTTGTGTGTGTGTGTGTGTGTGTGTGTGTGTGTGTGTGTGTGTGTGTGTGTGCGTGTTTGTGTGTGCGTGTGCGTGTACGTGTGCTTGTGTGTGTGTGTGTTCCTCACCATCCATCCACCTCCGTCGGTGGTCATGTCACAATAGACCTGGATGGGCTGGCTCTCTTCTCCTCCCAGGTAGATGGTGTAGATGCCAGAGGTGGTGTCTCCATTCAGCAGAGCCTGTGAGCAGTCCTTAGGGTATCTGTACAACACTCCGACTACACACGTACGTGCAGGCACGCATACACACACACACTTGTCAAAAACAGTACACTGGGCAGTTGTCAAATTATATCCTATTTCCTATGCAGTGCAAAGCTGTGAGGAGAAGAAAATGGTGTGTAGCAGTCTACTTACTGGTGGTGAAGACGGTGGTGACGTGGCGGCTCCGCTGGGCTCCAGCGATGGCCTGTAGCCTGACGTTGTAGTCGGTAGTGCCACTCAGCTGAGTCATGCTGTATGATGTGGCTGTAGGGCTCAGGACCACTTCCTGTATTCAATTCAAATCAAATCCATCTTTATTCATCATGTAAAGCACTTTGGAAAATGTACCTGTAAAATAGCCACGGGCGATTGATTGCATTGAAGCCAGAGTGTGCTGACTCATATAAAGACCTACGTACCCGGACTGTGCTGTCAGATGAGGTGAAGGTGAGGACGTATCCGGTGATGTCGGCCCGCGGGGGCTTCCAAGTGAGAGTGGCACTGTCTGTCTGGACGTTACTGGCTGCCAGGTCGCGAGGAGAATCCACATCTACAGACAAAAAAGCGAGAAGGAAGGATCCTATACAGTACATGATACGTAACACATGTAAAAGGGAACATCCACTCAAAACTATCTTTTGGTATGTTTTTCATTAGTCCACTGTTGATACAGCAGCAAAATGTTTTGCATGTGAGCAGTCAAGTTTTCAACATATCGGGCTTTCAAGAGGCAAAATGTCACCAGTCACATCATCGTGTTGCAAAATGCAAAATAATAATTTAAGGGGATTTTATTATTACATTATTATTGCATTTATGGACAATACAATACTGCACAGAGTCAAGTGTGTGAACAATAAAATACTACAGGACAGAGTTAGATTTTTGATTGAAAATCAGACCCAATGCTCCTGTATAAAGCATCCAATTGGAGCATTACCTGTGGTGAATTCGGTGGTGGTGGTGCCACTCTTCAGTGCCTCCCTCATGGCGTATACCCCAACTGTGTAATGGGTGGCAGGGACCAGAGAGCCCATCTCAAATTCCACTGTGTTCCCAGAAACATGCTCCATCACTGGGGACCCTGCAGACAGCAGAGGACAGAGAACAGTGTTACCACCTGGTTACCACTACCAACACTCCTGTTGTGCTGTGTCTATTTGGCTAATGATGAGGGATACCTTTGATAGATACATCATGTACACAAATACAGGTCAGCTCCTGGCAATCTGTGCCTTGGGACTCTTGCGAAACACACACCTGAATCTGCACTGTAGGTGATGACGTAGCCATCGACAGTGGCCCGAGTGGGTTGCCATAGCAGCAGGGCGGTCGTGTCAGTGACATTGACAGCAGAAAGACCCTGAGGTCTGTCCAGAGCTACGGAGGAGGAAAACACACAGGCTTGTTACAGACAAGGGCCAGCAGCCACAACAGCTTCAGCAAACAAACGTGTACTGACAATACTGTGACTTGCGACTGCCTGGGGCTGTGGCGGTCATGAAATTTAGTCAGCAGCTTCTTGCCATGCAAACGACTGCCGGTCTCACGCTAATTTACCGTCAATTAACATAAATATGAGTGCCTTTGCAACATCTACATTTAAAAATATATATAATAAATAAATTGAATGTGGGCTACATCATCACAATAAATCCATTATTTATTTTTAGTCAGCTCTAAAGAAACATTGTGATTGTGAAAATGTATTTCAGAAGAAAATAATATGACTTGGCTCACTATAGGCCTATGTTACAGTATCGGTCTATACTCCATGACATAGGCTGTAGGCGAGTTCATTTAGCTGACAAGATATAGTATGTTTATAAATCCTGCTGCCACCCAGTGCTTAATTTGGGAAACCAAATTAAATCTGTTCGGGAACATCGATAGTAAGATGTTTTCGCAACGAAACATATTTCACGAAACTGTTGACAGCCCGCCTGCGCGCTCGAGGAAGTAATACAGGCGAGAGAGGAGGAGATGGAAACGCATGAAGGTGAGCTATTCTGTAGGCCTATAGCTAACGGTAATGTGTCACTTCATGAATAATGAAAATATATATTTTTAAATGCCCTATTACTAGGCTATTCATTATCAAATACAAATGCACTAATTGTAGGCTAACTGTAAATCACCCTACGCAAGCAATGAACCAACCGCATCGCCTAGGGCTATACGTTCTCTCCCAGCCTCACAAGGTAACCAGTCCATCCACTATGCATAATAACACAGTTCTCTCCCAGACTCATGGATACACATGTTGGAACGTAGCACAAGGTAACCAGTCCATCCAGTATGCATAATAACACAGTTCGCACTCACAGACTCATGGATACACATGTTGGAACGTAGCACAAGGTAACCAGTCCATCCAGTATGCATAATAACACAGTTCGCACTCACAGACTCATGGATACACATGTTGGAACGTAGCACAAGGTAACCAGTCCATCCACTATGCATAATAACACAGTTCGCACTCACAGGCAATTACTCACATTTGTTTGATTCTGGGGTATAGGCTAGACCAATTATGTACCAAAGACATCTTAAATCAGTTTTGTTTTATGTTTTTCTGCCATGCATAATATGCAGTAGGCTATGTATTGTATAACGGCACAATCATCATTTTAATACAGTATTATTTTAGGGCTCATAAGCCTATGTATGTGCATAAGCTATAATATGCATATGTGTATGTTTTTGAATGAATCGTTACCTTAGAAAGCGCTGTCCATTACATTGTGTTAGGCTTTGGAACAACATCCACAACAACCATGTTTTACACCGTTTCAACCTGCTGTTGAACTTCTTTCTTTAAATTGATCATCACGGCGAGTTGAGTTTTAAAAGCACTGTAGGCCTACTGTGTTGATGATATGTGTTTGATATGATTTTCAAATGCATTTGCATTGACGTCAGAGTGGTTAGAGGGACAATAGTATCCTGAGTGCCAGGTGATATGGACCTGATGGTCGTTAGCAAATTGGATACTCACTACAAAAGCATGTCCAGAGTGCATAAAGGAGATTATCGTGACTCAATGGTCACGTGGAATTTTACTGCAGTCATGACTCATGACTGCCTGTGTGTCGGTAATATGGTTTACCGCAATGGCACTACGGACTGCCCCTATACAATGATGTGATACTTTTTCATGGAATAATTGACTGGTTGGTACAAGTAGAGAAGTACAATATCTGCTACTGAGTAAGAATGTATGAAAGCTAATGAATTATGAAAGGCTCATAATGTCTATGTATGACCCAGACATTTCTCCTCCTATTCTCATCATAGCCCTGTGGCTTTAATGTAAATTCCTATGTAATTTCATGTATTTAGTAAAAGGTCCATTCAGATTGATATAAATGTAGGCTCAACAGAAGTCACACACACACCTGTGGTGATGGTGTCTGTCCCTGGGTCACTCTCCTCCAGGCCCTTCGTGGAGAATATGGTCACCTGGTAGGTCACCCCTGGCAACATGTCAGGCAGCAAGGCCTGGGTCTCAGTCCCATCCGCAAGCACTGTCATTGGGCTACCTGTTGATGAGAGAAAATATAGCATTTTTGTCACATTACATTCTTCTACTCAAGAGTCAATCAATTTTCATAAACAGATTTCATTTTTGTTCAATTGTACTGTTAAATCCACTTCAAGTAAATAGTTTCCTTTCTCTCCCTTGGTAGCAGTTGGAGAGACTACTGTGATTGTGTGAAGAAGCCTATGGTCCACTAGAGGGAGTGCTTTGTCCAATTAGAGAGAAAACTAGAGAGACAATTCCTCCTAACCCATCCAACATTAAGCTCTTTTGAGGCCAAAAGTACTATATAAGTGCAGTCCAATATCCTTATTAGAATGGGTAGACTTCACTGTCACTATTGAAGCCTGTTCACTCACCTCCTTGGAGGGGCACATAGACGATGCGGTAGCTGTCCACTCTGGCACGAGGCATGGTCCAGTGGACTATGGCCGAGGACTCGGTCACCTCAGAGAAGCGGATGCCCCTTGGAGTACCCAGGCCTGGCACAGCGATGGGTTCAGGGTTAAAAAGGCAAGCACAAAAACAACAAAAGTTAGATTGATCTGTTTGAGTTTGGCTTTTGATCAGGAATCGATTCTACTGAGGTCAGTTTATTTGATTTATTAGTCCTATTGCCTATGGTATGTCAATATGCACAGTGAGAAATCAGAAAAGCGCACACATGTACTCAAAGACTTTGCTAAAATGATAACTCCAGAAAGACATGAAATTCCAGTGAGAAAACATAGTTCCTGAAAACGTACAAAGGCCCACCATAATCACCCCAGCCCGAGTAGGTTTGAAACATGTGCTGCAACCCACAATCTACATATCAACAGTGGTGCATATCATACATCCCTATTACAGGCTATCAAGGGGAGTCAATTTAATGAGTACATTTCGATGCATGAATACCAATACATTAAACTTTTGTCAAACATGCTGCAACAAGCTAATATGTTTGTGTCTTTAACTCTTTAATCAGTTTAATCAGTAAAATGTATAGGCAATGAAAATGAATCTACAATGGGCATCAAAACACATGGAATTTGATCTGCATTTCAAGTATAAGAAGCACCACAGATCAAATGCAAGATGGTGTCTCCATATTCCTGAAAATAATATCAACTGGGGAAAAAGAAACATGAAAAACCAATGGTAACTCGTAACCAATGGTTACGCCCCTTAAACCCTGAAGTATGCTCAGCAGGCCTAGGATTATTAGCACATCAAAGAATGATCAGTGGTAATTAAGGCATTTCCTTGAAGGCATACCTCTTGAAAAAATAAAACCAGTCAAAACAAAATGCATTATCAGAAAACCCAGTCAAACAAAGAACAGTAGCCTATTGTTTCTTGTAGACGCCCGTTTCCAGAGAAACCAGACAGTTAAAAGTTGTGTGAGATATAGACCACATTGTGCTTTGGCACAATAGATCTCTATTAAAATATCTGTTCCAATGTAGCACCGTACAGCTCGATTTTACACTCGGTGCCTCCGGTGAGTCCTGTTCAATTTAAATCTTTGGTTCGCTCATCACCGAGGACATTTCATTCTTGTGGATGCTCAAACTTTGTGGAGTCCCTAATTTTGATCACAAGTCTATCAAACATTTCTTCATCCGTAATCCAGGCCTGGTGTAAACTGTCTGATGTGATGTCCGAGACAAACATGTGCTCCACTTCTGGCTCAGCCTCTGGTTGGAAACGCAAAACACTTCAATTTGTCGAGAAACATACATCCAATTACTAGAAAGCAAAATTGAGGAAGGCATTCTTTCGGCGATCAGACGGAAAAGGTGAGTACACATACCAGTTGTTGGTTACATTCTCCTAAACTTGCCGCCACTCTGCCATGCTTTCAAATCGTTAGCATGCGGTCACAGTCACGGTGCTTTGCATTCCTTTGATATAGACATAGACACGCTCATGGTTGTGGAGACATTTATTGAAGTCAGTTAGCAAGTTGACATCCACTTACAGGCCCACTATTCTCCATTATTGTGGCATCAAGCCAAGGATGTTGGCTAAACAATCCATCCACACCCGCATGCGTCCATAATGCCAGTTCTACATTCAGTGCATTCAAAGGTAAAGGAACAAATGACTGGATAGGTCAACTGACATTTCATGCTGGAAATGGCATGTTGATTTGTCTGTGTTTTCCTGGTCCAAAGGCCTAACTAGCTATAAAAATATTGCCTAGTCAGACCGTTACTCTGTTTAAGTTGGTGAATAGACATTATTAGATAGGTACTGTTTAGCATAGCACAGATCATTTTCGACCAACCTTAACTTGTCGATACTTCCTCAATTCCTGACTTGGAATACAACCAATGTCTTCCAAACATCTGTGTCTAATTGCATGGGGTTCGATTGAATTTAGAAAATTGAGAGAAGAGCAACACCGGTTTTGAAGATAGACAAGATGACGGTGTACACATTGTTGGATTACCTCATGGAGCAAAACATTTATTTAATTTTCTTGGGGGGAGAAGAAGATGGCGTCGAGTGCAGACAATAATTTGTCTTGCTCAGAGTAACCTTAACTTTTATCCCTCTCAAACTTACTTAAATGTAACAAAACTCGGTTTATCGGAAACACAACAGAGAACAACGCTCAGTAGACTGCTAATTTGATCTGAAACTTGGTGGAAGAAAATAATGAGCAAAGGGAGGAGAATGCAGTTACTAGCTGACCACTCATAGACCAGAGAGAAACCGCCACCTGACTTGTCAGGAGAAGAAATTGAGGAATCTGGAAATTCAGTTGATTCAGAAATTCCACTCAATAGCCTTGCACCCAAAAATACACACAAAAAAAAAGAAAAAGAAATGTCTTTGTGCTCCAAACTCCAGGTCAACATAATCGAAGCGGTCACTGCAAAGATAAATGAAAGAGCCGATGGTTTGGAGAAAATCATACACAAAAACACATACAAAAATCGGTGACCTCGAGACCTCTCTGGATCATGCATAAGAGAATATCAAAGATCTTAAATGTGTACTGCACAGGAGAAGACCATGGCTGACATGCAAGAGCACTTGTTGGAAGCAGAGCGATACCAGAGAAGGTGGGTGCTATGGCTTTACGGTGTCCCTGAGGACCAGGGTTAGAATGTAAAGCGCAAGACATTTGTAACCGTGTGGCCCCGGACACATGGTTGTGAATGTCGCTAACTGTATTGGACACATGGCTGTGAATGTCGCTAACTGTATTGGACACATGGCTGTGAATGTCGCTAACTGGGGAAGAAGCAAGATTCCCTCGACAGCTGCTCGATCCTCATCCAGTTCGATTTCCGCACAGCAAGAGATGCAGTTTGGAAGAAAGCAAAGGAAAGCACCTTTCTGAAAGAGATAACTTAAATTCGGTGAGGATCTGACTGCAGTAGACAAGGCAGCAAGGGAGAAGTTGTGGCCTCTCGTCCGACAGGCCCGAAATCAAGAAAGGGTGGACACTATAGGGGAATCTGACACTTTTTCGTCGACAGGAAAATAAATTTGACCTGAGTGATTTGATCCGTCAGTAGGCTAACAAGGTAGCCCCTTCCCCAACAACAAACTGAGTATTCTAGTTTTGAATTGTGCTGCTATTGTTTACAAGGTAAGACTTCCGTTAATACATTTATGAAGCACCTTTTTATAGGAGAGGGTAGAGTAGAGATTGCATAGGGTTTCCCTTTCTATTTTGTATATATGGACTTGAAGTTTATGTCAATCAATGCCGGGGGGATACGAAACCTGCTGAAGTGGAACGGTTTTTTTGTGTGTATTTTTGTTGTTGTTGTAAGGACTGCAGCGCAGATCTTGACAGATTATTTGTGTTGTGTAATGTATATGGATACTGTTCTAGTCTTCCAAATGACTTACTTATATAGAGGCAATTGAGGAAATTATTAAAAGCCTTCTGAGAAATTATCCATCCAGTCAGATTATAGTTGGTGGGGATTTGAATATGGTTCATTATAATGAGACTGATAGATTGCCCCATAGGCCTAACATTGGTGTGAACAAATTGGTGAATTTCTGCCAAAGCCTGGACATAATTGATTTACGGAGAGTTAAAACCCCTGGAGAGAAACAGTGGAGTACATGGAGTAATAGAGATCGTTCAGTACAATCAAGAATTGACTTGTGGGTGATAACCTCTAGCCTTGAGCCCAACACTGTAGAGGTAAAAATAGTGCCTGCAGTCCTGACTGATCATAAAGTCATATGGCTGACTGTAAGAATATGTATTAATGATGAAAATAAATACTCTGGTGGTTATTGGAAATGTAATAACCTATTGTTAGTTCATGATGATTACATTTTTTAAATTCAAGAATCAATTTAGCTTTTACTGGAATTTATCTACCTCTAATGCAGAAATGGGAAATACTGAGAACTGCTGAAATTTAAAATCCGTTCAGCCTGTATTGCTTATGGGAAATGGCTTTAAGGAGGAGATTAGGTATCTGAGCTTTCTAAGTACATTGCTGATATCACAGAAATTGAGCATCTTGATCTTAATGAGAAAGCTAAATTGAATGGTTTACAGTATCAACTAGATACATTTGATGAGGAAAAGGCTAGAGGAGCCTTTATAAGGTCCAGAAAACTATGGCTTGAAAAAGGCGAAAACAGTAGATACAGTTGAAGTCGGAAGTTACATTCGCTTAGGTTGGAGTCATTAAAAGTTGCTTTTCAACCACTCCACAAATGTCTTGTTAACAAACTATATTTTTGGCAAGTCGGTTAGGACATCTATTTTGTGCACAAGTCCTTTTTCCAACAATTGTTTACAGACGTTCATCTGTACAAACAATAGTACGCATGTATAAACACCATGGGACTACGCAGCCGTCATACCACTCAGGAAGGAGACGTGTTCTGTCTCCTAGAGATGAATGTACTTTGGTGTGAAAAGTACAAATCAATCCCAGAACAAGAGCAAAAGGACCTTGTGAAGATGCTGTAGGAAACAGGTCCCAAAGTATCTATTTCCACAGTAAAACGAGTCCTATATCGACATAACCTGAAAGGCCGCTCAGCAAGGAAGAAGCCACTGCTCCAAAACCGCCATAAAAAGGCCAGATTACGATTTGAAACTGCACATGGAGACAAAGGTCATACTTTTTAGAGAAATAGATGGAATCACGAGGGAGGAAAATTCTGTGGAAACAACATCTCAAGACATCAGTCAGGAAGTTAAAGTTTGGTCTTCCAAATGGACAATGACCCCAAGCATACTTCCAAAGTTGTGGCAATATGGCTTAAGGACAACAAAGTCAAGGTATTGGAGTGATCATCACAAAGCCCTGACCTCAATCCTGTAGAAAATTTGTTGGCAGAACTGAAAAAGCGTGTGCAAGCAAGGAGGCCTACAAACATGACTCAGTTACACCAGCTCTGTCAGGAGGAATGGGCAAAAATTCACCCAACTTATTGTGGGAACCTTGTGGAAGGCTACACAAAATATTTGACCCAAGTTAAACAATTTAAAGGCAATGCTACCAAATTTTAATTGAGTGTATGTTAACCTTTGACCTACTGGGACAATGTCAGGAATTGTGAAAAACTAAGTCTTAATGTATTTGGCTAAGGCTATTCTGGAACATCTGCTATTGTAAGCAGAATCCAGGTGAACGGCATAGGTATACTAGATAAGAAATTCAACAATCGTTTTATTAAGGGATGTTTTCTACAGGAATTCTAAATATATACCTGATGTTACCAGTTAATTCAGTTTTTGTGAACTAGAAACTGAATCTATTGAACATTTATTTTGCAATTGTTTAAATTGTGAGGTGTTCTGGACTGATCTTGGCAACACAATGGATACAACCATTGAAATATCTAAGTTTGACATTTTATTTTACTACACTGATCGAACACCAGTATGCCGTAAATCTCTTTATTTTATCAACATTTCTGAAGAAAAAAGATTTCAGATTTCAGATTTTTAAAACGGTTTAGAATATTTAAAACGTATGCATTTTTTTGCTATTTCTTTGTGTAATCCCTCTGGCTGTTCTGTTTTTTTTGTGTGTTTTGCATGTTACTGTTTAATAAATAGTATATATATAAAAATATATTAATATATATAATAATAATAATATATAATAATATTAATGATATTATTTAATTTTCTTAATTCAAACGAACTCCCTTCTACTAGACGTGGATGTTTTGAAAATTGAGGTATTAAGGAAGTATCGCTAAGTTTGGTCAAAAATTCTCTGCTATGCCCATAGACATTAAATCCAGGAGATAGTGATAGCACTGCAGTCATCCACGTATTCCTATGGAAAACTCTCAATGGCTCATGAAGCCGGAAGTATTTGAATTTGAAGTGCGCCATATTGCTGAATGGGGCTGAATGGGGCTGAATGGGGCTGAATGATGAAAGTGGCCGTAACTAACAAAAGGATCATGGTCAATGTAGTCGTTTTCATCCTGCCTGAGAGAGTCAACACGGAGCCTCCTCTTAGCCTGCCGGCCCGTGATTGGTCTGTGTCATGACAACGTCCTGTGTGACGACAAATGTGGTGCTCAGAATGGATCATTATTTAATTAAATATCTCAATTTGTATCAAACTTTTAATTAATTTAATAAATAATTCACCATGGGGATCGAACTTGATCATAGTAAAAACATTTTTAGAGCCCAAAATGGCCTCTTAAAAGAATGTATGAGTCTGTTTTGGGGATCATAATTTACATAGTCTTTCTAGGGCAGACCAGGGCTTTTGGCACCACTAGGTTTCTATGCAGAAACCAACAAGCAGAACTAATGACTTCACGCTCCAGACTGGACCCTAAGGCATGACTACGCCGAACAGTACCTAACAAAACCTAACCTACCTAAGGTCGTTACGAGCTAACTCCTTACCATCCTCTGACGTTTTCAACTGGAAACAAAGACTGGTTTTGTTAATGCCTTATCAGTCTAATATTTACAGGTGAAACTTAGATATTGCTTGATTGTGTAAAGCAATTCTTAGTGATGTGACAGTGATGTGTCCACTGAAAACAACATCCTTTACACCGTAAAGTTTAGCGTCACATTATGATGAATCTGAGGTAAAACATAGTTTCAAATATAAAAATAAGTTTTCATATTTTGGAGAGAGGAAAATGCAGAGCACCACGCACTGCTTCACTGTAACAATTAAGCTTCAAACTGAAAACACAAGCAAGACCTCGAGGAGAAGGAAAAGGATGAAGAAGAGATTAAGAGTAATCAGATCACTCTGGAAAAGGATGAGAAATGTTGGAGGTAGTGAGTTGGGTTGAGGGTTCTCCACCAAAGCAAGGAATTTATGGCATCAATTTCTTATCCTTTCTCAGAAGATTACAGAGTAAAGGCTACTCGTTTTTGTGATAGGCCTACAGTAAAAGTTCAAGTTGGGAATCAATCACCCCATTGAATAGGTCAATAAAGTCTAATGACTTAATTGACATCAGAATTAAAACAGTAGGCTAAGTAAAGTCCACCTGTGTTTTCACTTCAACTGAATGGTGACCGATCCCACAAGCTGTCCCAATGACACCTCACTGTGATGGAGAAACAGGGCCAAATCCTAGAGGGATAGGACACCCAAATGACAAAATGACATACTGTACTGGTTTCCTTACCCTGTAAGCAGTTTATTATAGACAAGGTATAACAGCAATCCATGCCTTGGTTTAGTTTAACTGGCACGGCTTGCAAATGCTAATGTTTTAGCATTTGTGGCACAAATCCCATTCAAGTCATGGGACCGATATTAGTTTTTTTCGCGCATCACATCTAAATAATCCGAAAGTATCTAAAATTGATTGTGAAGCTCACCAAAGTCACACATGATGTCTGAAAAATTGTAATATCGGTCCCATGACTTGGATGGGATTTGAGCCACAAATGCAAAACCATGTGTCTGTCCTTTTGTAATTTGGGTGAACTATCCTTTCAAGTTACTTGTGTTACTTGAGTGTATCTCAGAATTTGGCCTACAGTGTGTAGTGTGGCCAGAGCACCAAATTCAATGTATTTGATTGAATTGCGTGTGAAATAATCTAGATCTTTATATCTTACAAATTGATCAAATTGGAAGGGGGCTCATAACCTCTCATTTTCAACGGCCATGCCGCCTCTGTGGGTGGTACCAGTCACTGCCACTGTGGTCAGTGGTCGGGAGACCAGCCCAGAACTGGACACCCCAGTAAGCCTGACCTCATAGGCTATGCCAGTGATCAGGCCCCAGATGTTCAGGAAGCTCTGCTTGCCAGGGACAGTGAACTCCTGGGCCTCCAGTAGCCAGCCTGTCTGACAGCACTATTTGAAAGTGGCTGAAGCCAACAGTAGAGGGAGCCCCTTTCTTTTGTTGAGGATGAGGCGGCTCCCAGGACACAAGGAAGCCAAATGAGGTGATCTCTAAAATAGTAAAGTTTTCGACTTTGGGTAATGATGCTAAAGGGAGTGAGAGTTGTTTTGGGGGAGGGGTGGTTATGGTCGGGTATGGGAAGGATAAGACGTGGTTAGAATACATATGGTAGTTGATGTGTGCAATGATTGCAAAGGTAACCCAAATTCAATAAGCAGAATTTAGTCATGCACAAAGCGTAATAGATTGATATCATGTTTAGAAATGAGTGATACATTCACAATAAAAACTGTAAAATGTCATGCAGACAAGGGGGTGTTGAAACACTAAAGTGAAGATTCTCATCCAAGAATATTGTGTCCAGACAGACCTTTCTGTAATGTTCACTGGAACACTGTATCCAAATCTTGCATATTAGTCCCTCTTAAACTTGGCTGTGTCCCTGGAGAGGTCATCATCAATTATTTTGCTACTGGGGCACACATTTCTGCCTTGTCAGTGTTTCAAAATAAGTTTTAAAGGTCCAATGCAGCCATTTAAAAAAAAAAAAAAATCTCATATCAAATTATTTCTGGGTAACAAAAAAGTACCGTACTATGATTGTTTTCAATTAAAAAAAACTTCTAAGCAAAGGGCAATGTAGTGATTTGTCTGTCCTGTGTGTGTTAAACATTAATGAAGATTCTTTCCCCCCACTGGTTTATCGCATCCTAGCTAGCAATGGGAAATTGGCCCTCTTCTGGGGGGAACTGACTGATTCGGCCCGGAATCGGGTGTCGGACTCGACCCGGAATCAAAATGAA
This sequence comes from Oncorhynchus kisutch, assembly GCF_002021735.2. NCBI lineage: Eukaryota > Metazoa > Chordata > Actinopteri > Salmoniformes > Salmonidae > Oncorhynchus > Oncorhynchus kisutch. The sequence continues at coordinate 6,528,339 of NC_034202.2, forward strand.
TGACTGCCCAGGATCGGCCCATTTCCGTCTACCGGAATTCAGCCGACTTTGCCGGCATCTTACCAGAATCCCCCCAGAAGCGGCCCGATGCAAACTTAAATAAATGTATAATTGTATAAACTAAAAATGCATGTGTGAGCAAGGATCCTCCAAACCTGACTGAGTTACACCCGTGTTTTCAGGAGGAATGGGCCAACATTCACCCAACTTACTGTGGGAACCTTGTGGAAGGCTACCTTGTGGAAACCTTTGACCCAAGTTAAACAATTTAAAGGCAATGTTACCAAACACTAATTGAGTGTATGTAAACTTCTGACCCACTGGGAATGTGATGAAAGAAATAAAAGCTGAAATAAATCATTCTCTGTACTATTATTCTGACATTTCACATTCTTAAAATGAAGTGGTGATCCTAACTGACCTAAGACAGGGAATTTTTATTAGGATTAAATGTCAGGAATTGTGATAAACTGAGTTTAAATGTATTTGGCTAAGGTGTATGTAAACTTCCGACTTCAACTGTATATAGTCAGTACTGGGCCTTAGCCCGGTGATGACATGGGACATTGCATTCTGGGAAATGCTATATTCATCTGGCTTCCTCAACCAGTTAGAATCAATCATATCCGGGACATAACCGGCAAACTCTCCCTCAGTGCCAGTCCAGGAGATGGAGAAAGTCTTGGATGTTAAGTAAGATACATACAGATTGCCAACCGCTTGTTCGCTCACTAAAGGGAGAAACAGTTATTGGATTTCCAAGTAAGATGAAATGTGCAATACAATATGCCTATAATGTCACGCCGTTGGCTATAACATACTCAATTTAAGGTGAGGAAAACAGATTGTAGATTATTTTGCATATCAAAGATATGAGAATAATAAGTGCAATTTCACATGGCACTCGCCTCCCACCTGCCATTCTCTATAGCCTTTGAATATATTGAAAAATGTATTACATGAACATTTTCATTTTGACAATACAACAGGCAAGCTTTTGGGGGATGTGGTGAAGAATGACGATCATGTATTGTAGTGTAACAAATCAGAACTGAACATAATGTGTCACGTGAATAACAATGACGTGTGGCATATAAGTGCATCATCATTATCCCAATTTAAGCCAGGCCAGGACCAGCTTGTATTCTAGCATTTCGCTACACTCGCATTAACATCTGCTAACCATGTGTATGTGACAAATAAAATTGGATTTGATTTGATTTGAAATAGATTAGTAGCCTAGGTTTTGTTCAGTGCACAGACAAGCCACAGAGGAAGACCCTGACACAAACCGGGAGAGTGACAGATAGACAAAGAGTCGGAGAGAGAAAGAGGACAGGGAATCAATGACAGTAAAAATGTGCTTCGGATTTGCTAGACTTGACGATTATGGTTGACAAAACTGTACCGTTGAATTCAGTGTAAAAATGTGACCAAGGCAAGGGTTTCCAACTTCAGCGCTGGACAGCTGCTGGGTATGTCGGGTTTTGTTCCAGTACATCACTAACACATCAGTTTCTAATAATTAACTATCCACCTGTCCTTAGTGCTGGACTGGAACAAAAGCCGGCAAGCCCACTAGCTCACCATGACAGGATTTGGATCATTTTGGTTGTTGCCATTTTTGGTTTTACGTCTCCTGACCAATTATGCTATTTATATATTTTTTCTGCAATGATCTTAACTTTACGTGTACACAATGTTTCCGCCTTTGTTTAATCGGCAGAACAGAACGGCAGCTCTTTGTTCACAACAGCTGATGCACAATCTATAATATTAAGGAAGTCTCGAGGTTCTGCTCGTCCGAGTTATAATACCTCTTGATAAGCTGTAGACCATTCTGTTTACCAAAATAGTTTTCATCTATATTTTTAATAGTTGTCTATTTACCACCACAGACCAATGCTGGCACTAAGACTTCACTCAACCAACTCTATAAGGCCATAAGCAAACAGGAAAATGCTCATCCAGAAGCGGCGCTCCTAGTGGCCGGGGACTTTAATGCAGGCAAACTTAAATCAGTTTTACCTCATTTTTACCAGCAAGCCACATATGCAAACAGAGGGAAAAAACTCTAGATCACCTTTACTCCACACATAGAAACACATACAAAACTCTCCCTCACCCTCCCATTTGTCGATTCTGCCCGTAACTCTAGACTCCTGATTCCTGCTTACAAGCAAAAACATAAGCAGGAAGTACAAGTGAGATGCTAAACCACAGGACTGTTTCACTAGCATAGACTTGAATATGATCCGGGATTCATTCGATGGCATTGAGGAGTTTACCACATCAATCACCAGCTTTATTAATAAGTGCATCAACGATGACGTCCCCATAGTGACCGTACATACATATCACAACCAGATGCCATGGATTGCAATCAACATCCGCACTGAGCTAAAGGCTAGAGCTGCCACTTTCAAGGATTGGGACACTAATCCGGATGCTTATATGAAATCCCGCTACGCCCTCCGACAAACCATCAAAAACAAAGCATCATGACAGGACAAAGATTGAATCCTACTATACTGGCTCTCATGCTTGTCAGATGTGGCAGGACTTGCAAACTATCACGGAGTATTAAGGGAAACCTAGCTGTGAGGTGCCCAGTGACATAAGCCTACCAGACGAGCTAAATGCCTTTTATGCTCTCTTTGAGGCAAGCAACACTGAAACATGCATGAGAGCACCAGCAGTGGAGCACCAGCACCAGCCGTGGACGATTGTATGATCACGCTCTCCATAGCCGATGTGAGTAAGACCTATAAACAGGTTAACATTCACAAGGCTGCAGGGCCAGACTGATTACCAGGACACGTACTCAGAGCATGTGCTGACCAACTGGCAAGTGACACTGATATTTTCAACCCCTCCCTGACCCCGTCTGTAATACCTTCATGTTTCAACCAGACCACCAAAGTCCCTGTGTTACCAAGAATACGAAGGTAACCTGTCTAAAGGTAGCATTAACCTTGATAGCTAATTTGCCTGTTGGAGTCATGCCTTAACTGAGTGACCAAAATGTCCCAGGTTACTCAGCCGCTCTGTCCACTCAGTTAAGGCATGACTCCAGCAGGCAAATGAGCTATCAAGGTTAATGACTCAGTCTATGAAGATTGGGGATGTTGATGGTATAAGGATGAATGGACGCTGTTTAAGGTGGAGGGGTGGGATGTTGATAATATAAGGATGAATGGACGCTGTTTAAGGTGGAGGGGTGGGATGTTGATAATATAAGGATGAATGGACGTTGTTTAAGGTGGAGGGGTGGGATATTGATGATATAAGGATGAATGGACGTTGTTTAAGGTGGAGGGGTGGGATGTTGGTTGTTTTTCTTTTACATTTATTGCAGCACATCAAAGCTCACCACAATACATCTAATGGGAGGAGGGGAGGGCTTCGTGCATGAAATGTGAGGATGGGGCAAGGAGAGACAGGGTCAGGTTTGTAACTTGGGGGAGCTTGCCTGTTTTGGTTAAAGGGTTTGTGTGGGTGATGCCCAGCACCCTGCCCTGTGGTGACAAGACTGACACAGGGGCCGGAGGGTAAGCAGGGCACATGGCATGGTGTTGGTAGAATGGAGCATTGTCATTGGTGATAAAAAGCTAAATTGAAGGGGGTTATGTCAGTGAGCTCGCTTGCTTGCTAGGTACAGTGCTGTGAATGCTTAAGTGTGAAAGGAAACAGGCAGAGGTGTGTGTGTGTGTGTGTGTGTGTGTGTGTGTGTGTGTGTGTGTGTGTGTGTGTGTGTGTGTGTGTGTGTGTGTGTGTGTGTGTGTGTGTGTGTGTGTGTGTGTGTGTGTGTGTGTGTGTGTGTGTGTGTGTGTGTGTGTGTGTGTGTGTGTGTGTATGTGTGTGTGTGTGTGTTCCTCATCCATCTACAGATCCCAACTGGAATAGATAAAAACTGGTCAAAAGGCACAGGGAAGAAAGATAAAGAAGTAAGAAAGAAAGAGCGATAAAGAACCCTGGGGGACACCTCCATTCACAGGTACCTGTAGTGACTTCGGTATACACTGGCTCCTGGAAGGAGCCCTTGTGGAGCCCGTACAGGCCAATCCTATACGAGGTGTTAGGACTCAGGCCAGAAATGCCCAGGCTGAAGGCATCACCAGACAGGGTGAGGTTCTCGCTCTCTAAACCTTCCTGTAAGTTTGTCACCTCAATGACAAAGCTCTCAAACTCCCCGTCCTTGGGAGTCCAGGACACATTGAAGCTGTCCCATGTCACGTCAGAGACTGTGAGGTTGGCCACCACAGGCCTCAGCTCCTCTAGCAGAGAAACAGATCATGGGAGAGTCAATTAAATATATGTGAAATATATCCTAAATAGATTTTTCACTTCATATTATATTGTATATCCCATATACAGTATGTTATATTGACATTTCACATCAACTATACAATGTATTGCAGGGATTCAACTGTGATGTGTTTCAGCAGAACATTCTTAGTCAGTTTTGATGACATGGAACACATGAATACAAAGGCAGGTGGATGAACCAGAGGATGTATGAAATGAATACGGATGGGATGGGATGGAGAGAGCGAGAGATGACCGATGGCTATGGATGTCTATAGCAAAGAATCACTGCTATGTTTACCTGTATTGACATAAGCATGACGAGGTAGAGACTGCTCCCCCTCCAACTTCCCATACAATGAAACCTAATATCGTGTCCCAGGGGACAAGCCTTCTATATCGGCCATCTTGGCACTTCCTGGTACCTTGGTCACATGAAATTGTGCCATCCCTGACAGAGCATTCACCTCCACCAAAAAGCTATCAATGGCTTCATCTGGGGTTGACCAGGCGGTCCCCTAGAATCTCCAGGCTGGAGCTGGAGCCCTCTGGTTCAGGTTCAGCCCCAGAGAGGAGGTCCCCTGTGGAGAACAGAGATGGAGATGGAGGCCCCTCTGTGATCAGAGGAGCTAGGGGAAGGACTGTTGGATGAACAGCTCCTGTGTCAGGAGGCTGTGTCGCCTGAGCACTTTTGACATTCAGAGCGACTACATCAGGTTGAGGTAGACTTGGGTGCTAAATCAAAGTACATCCAAAATGATTAAAAGTGTAACCTGTAACCTCTAGAGGGGCAGAAGAAAAACAAAAAGAGTGGTTAACCTGTGTGAAGAAGATCTGGATAGAAGAAATAACTGGTGGAGTAAAAGCTGAAACATAAATAGCCACACAAACACAATGATTGATTACAGTAACAAAAGGTTCATTACCTTTTGTCAAACTTTCTCCTATTGAGGTTTGGAAGTGATAATTCTGCGTTCATCACCATGTTCTCTCTATGGCACTGTGCAGGTTCCTTTGTTGTCAGGGACCATAAACATCCACATGCATCAGAGATGTACGTTTACACTGAGCAGCTAATGCATTAATGGCCCCATGAACGAGGGCCATTAATTTTTGAAGGTTCCGAGTAGTCCACCGTAGTGACAGTACCCGGGAACACTTCAAACAGATGAAGAAGCCATGCACTGCCAAGGTTATCCTACGGCTATGTCTGCGTTCCAATATCTATACATACAGTGAGCACTATGTGGTATGCTAATGTCGATATTGCAACAGGACCCTGGTCAAACACCATAGGGTTCAATTTGAGAGTCTTGTTGCTGCAGGTCCTGTACAGTTGGTTCAAGATGCAAAGTACACTATAACATTATTCTTCGCAAGTAATACCATGAACATCTGTGGATGAAAATGTAATGTGAATGGGGGCGCAAGCAATGACAATGAAGTGGATGGATTTTCCAGAACTTGGCATATACCTACAGAGAGCAAGTGGTTGCTTTTAAAATTGCTAATGAAGGAGTAAATTGGTGTGCAAATGTAGTCTACTCAACTTTTCTGAATGACATGCTGATCTGCAGGGAAACAGTGGTTGTGACCACTGAAATAGTCATTCTGGGGAAGACAGGTTTTCTTAATGCATTGTCTCTTCAGCTAAGGTGTCAACTTTTCTATTTTCACAAGGTGTTTTTAAACAACCCATACATATTATTGTTGCTGACATTAAGTTTAAAAAAACGATGCCCTGCAAATTACAGCATGTACAGTCACGGTATGCATTGCTATATTTGCTATTACCAATTTTAGTGATACCCTTCATCTGAATTTCTATGGAATAGAAATGGCATGGATTCCTCTTCATAGTTTGAAAGCAACACTCTCTGTTTAAGGAATGCCATCCTCAGCATGCAAGAAGTGACTAGATGGAATGAAGCCAAATGGCCATTTTGTAAAGAATTGCCATGCGTACTGTCTGCTCCATTGCAGTTTAAAATTACCACCATGCAAAACATAAAAGGCTTGATTTTGAACTTTGCAAATCTTTCGTTCAAATCCTAACTTTGTTATCCAAGGTAGACTTAAAATGAGAGATCTTTTAACAACAAAAGGATATCTATCATACTGAAGGCATGCAGACCAAAAGAAAAGCACACAGTATACCTGTAACTGTGACTGCTTCAAGTGTCAAGGATCTTTGCTTCCTCCATATGGATTCCCTCAGGCCTCGAATTCTAGAACCGGTGGCATCTCCACAGAGATGGACCTCTTTTAATACCCATAATCCCAGAGTGTCTCTATATTCTACAATACAACTATCATAGACAACATGTGCCTTTGGTTCCCACCAGAAATCAAATCCTTTGGACGTTACAACTGAGACGGCCAGATCATCCAGCTCAACCCCATCCCTGAGATCTGTCAGTCTGGGTTTGTGGCGTCTAACAGACACAAGGCTAACGAAAATGTTAAAGATGCCTCAACAGAAACAAAAATGCACAAATTCAGATAAGGGAGCTTTTAGCGGTTGTGTCTCACTGTACTGTTGACCTCAGTGTCTCACTGCACTGTTGACCTCAGTGTCTCACTGTACTGTTGACCTCAGTGTCTCACTGCACTGTTGACCTCAGTGTCTTACTGCACTGTTAACCTCAGTGTCTCACTGTACTGTTGACCTCAGTGTCTCACTGCACTGTTGACCTCAGTGTCTTACTGCACTGTTAACCTCAGTGTCTCACTGTACTGTTGACCTCAGTGTCTCACTGTACTGTTGACCTCAGTGTCTCACTGTACTGTTGACCTCAGTGTCTCACTGCACTGTTGACCTCAGTGTCTTACTGCACTGTTAACCTCAGTGTCTCACTGTACTGTTGACCTCAGTGTCTCACTGTACTGTTGACCTCAGTGTCTCACTGCACTGTTGACCTCAGTGTCTCACTGTACTGTTGACCTCAGTGTCTCACTGCACTGTTGACCTCAGTGTCTCACTGTACTGTTGACCTCAGTGTCTCACTGTACTGTTGACCTCAGTGTCTCACTGTACTGTTGACCTCAGTGTCTCACTGCACTGTTGACCTCAGTGTCTCACTGTACTGTTGACCTCAGTGTCTCACTGCACTGTTGACCTCAGTGTCTTACTGCACTGTTAACCTCAGTGTCTCACTGTACTGTTGACCTCAGTGTCTCACTGCACTGTTGACCTCAGTGTCTCACTGTACTGTTGACCTCAGTGTCTTACTGCACTGTTAACCTCAGTGTCTCACTGTACTGTTGACCTCAGTGTCTCACTGTACTGTTGACAACAGTGTCTCACTGTACTGTTGACCTCAGTGTCTCACTGCACTGTTGACCTCAGTGTCTTACTGCACTGTTAACCTCAGTGTCTCACTGTACTGTTGACCTCAGTGTCTCACTGCACTGTTAACCTCAGTGTCTCACTGTACTGTTGACCTCAGTGTCTCACTGCACTGTTAACCTCAGTGTCTCACTGTACTGTTGACCCCAGTGTCTCACTGTACTGTTAACCTTAGTGTCTCACTGCACTGTTGACCTTAGTGTCTCACTGTACTGTTGACCTCAGTGTCTCACTGCACTGTTGACCTCAGTGTCTCACTGCACTGTTGACCTTAGTGTCTCACTGCACTGTTGACCTTAGTGTCTCACTGCACTGTTGACCTCAGTGTCTCACTGCACTGTTAACCTCAGTGTCTCACTGCACTGTTAACCTCAGTGTCTCACTGTACTGTTAACCTCAGTGTCTCACTGTACTGTTGACCTCAGTGTCTCACTGCACTGTTAACCTCAGTGTCTCACTGCACTGTTAACCTCAGTGTCTCACTGTACTGTTAACCTCAGTGTCTCACTGTACTGTTGACCTTAATGTCTCACTGCACTGTTGACCTTAGTGTCTCACTGTACTGTTGACCTCAGTGTCTCACTGCACTGTTAACCTCAGTGTCTCACTGCACTGTTAACCTCAGTGTCTCACTGCACTGTTAACCTCAGTGTCTCACTGCACTGTTAACCTCAGTGTCTCACTGCACTGTTAACCTCAGTGTCTCACTGCACTGTTGACCTCAGTGTCTCACTGCACTGTTGACCTTAGTGTCTCACTGCACTGTTAACCTCAGTGTCTTACTGCACTGTTACTGTTGACGGCAGTGCTGTCCATTTCTACCCTACAATTAAAGTAAGTTATAGCCTACATCTTCCGGACCGTTGCCCTCAGTAATTCCACATTCTTCTGTCAAATATTGGTATGTATCTGAGAAAGAGCTTGTGTTCTGACATATGTTTGGATTGGTGAAGCTATTGCATCCCAAGCCAGAAGAGCAGACATCTTTCTTTATGTTTCTCTTAGGATTATAAAATGCAATTCAAAACTGTTAGCGGGTGAAAAAGGATCCTTACATTTAGCACTCAGTATGTTGACTGTTTGCCACCTGATACTATGGTTGTATCCATGCCTGGAACAGAACTAAAACTATTTTCTTTACGGATCACCCACACATATTTATGCCTTGCAATATGAGGATGGAGTCAGTTGTAGAGATCTTGTTTGAACCCTCACCTGTAGATGCGGACAGGGTTACGGGTGTGCTCTTCTTTGAGCCCCTCTCAGCGACCAGGGTAATGGTGTACAGCATACCGGGGGTCAGGTTGGTCAGGACATAGGTGGTGGCAGTTCCAGGGACCTCCACCTCCTCCCTTCGACCGTCCCTGGAGATGTACACCAGCCTGTAGATGGTGATCTTGGCTCTGGGTCTCCTCCACACCAGGGTCATGCTTGTCTCTGTGGACTCGCTCACTTCCAAGTCCTTGGGCCCATCGAGATCTGTGGGGGAAAGTGGTGAAGTTATCATTCAGCGATGATCAAGCCTTTAGTAAAACGTATAGGATAGTGAAAGGCAGAACAAAGTGTTAGTGTTTCCAACGTGGATAGCACAGTTCTTTCATATTTCATTCTCTTCTATCATATCTGCTCCATGTATTCCTGAGGTTTTAACTTTCTTTTTACAAGTTTCTTTGCCAAACCACGTGGAAATATCAGAACCTTCAAAATCACCCATGTTTGCCTCATATTGACTCAAATTGTTGCCTAACTTTCACCACCTACATCCTGACCAACCTGACTAAACACCTCCCTCTGCAACTGGATCCTGGACTTCCTGACGGGCCACCCCCAGGTGGTAAGGGTAGGTTACAACACATCAACACAGGGGCCCCTCAGGGGTGCATGCTCAGTCCCCTCCTGTACTCACTCATGAGTGCACGGCCAGGCATGACTCCAACACCATCATTAAGTTTGCCAGTGACACAACAGTGGTTGTCCTGATCACCGACAACGATGAGACAGCCTATAGGGAGGAGGTCAGAGACCTGGCCATATGGTGCCAGGACAACAACCGCTCCCTCAACATGATCAAGACAAAGGAGATGATTGTGGACTACAGGAAAAGGAGGACCGAACACACACCCATTCTCATCGACGGGGCTGTAGTGGAGCAGGTTGGGAGCTTCAAGTTCCTTGGTGTCCACATCACCAACAAACTAACATGTTCCAAGCACACCCAGACAGTTGTGAAGAGGGCACGACAAATCTTATTCCCCCTCAGGAGACAGAAAAGATTTGGCATGGGTTTTCAGATTCTCAAAATGGTTCTACAGCTGCACCATCGAGAGCATCCTGACTGGTTGCATCACTGCCTGGTATGGCAACTGCTCGGCCTTCGACCGCAAGGCACTACAGAGGGTCGTGCATACAGCCCAGTACATCACTGGGGCCAAGCTTCCTGCCATCCAGGACCTCTACAGGTGGTGTCAGAGGAAGGCCCAAGAATTGTCAAAGACTCCAGCTACCCTATTTATAGACGGTTCTCTCTTCTACAGCACGGTAAGCGGTTCTGGAGCACCGAGTCTAGGTCCAAGAGGCTTTTAAACAGCTTCTACCCCCATGCCATGAGACTCCTGAACATCTACTCAAATGGCTACCCAGACTATTTGCTTTGCCCCCCCCTCTTTTACACCGCTGCTACTCTCTGTTATTATCTATGCATAGTCACTTTAATAACTCCACCTACATGTACATATTACCTCAATTACCCCGACTAACCGGTGCCCCCGCACATTGACTCTGTACCGGTACACCCTGTGTATAGTCTCTCTATTGTTATTTTAGTGCTGCTCTTTAACTACTTGTTACTTTTATTTCTTATTCTTATTCATATTTTGTAAACTACATTGTTGGTTAGGGGCTCGTAAGTACACCTGTTGCATTCGGCGCATGTGACTAATATAATTGGATTTGATTTGATCATGATGTGTTTGTATTGAAAGTTGAATCTACAGCTGCAGAGTGTGTGTGGCCACTGTGGTGGTGGGTCCTTGGACAGCTGTTGAACAGTGGCTATCCAATGAGAATGTGTTGACGTATGCTCTCACCAGTGGCTGCGTTTGTAGTGGCAGGGTGGCTCTCCCTCTCGTTCTTCACGGCAGTCACACCAATCCCGTATTCTGTACCTGGTTTCATTCCTATAATTGGGGAGAACAAAGATGGATTTGACTACATGATTAGTTTCAGTCCAGTAATCGAGAAGAACATAGATGGATTTCAGTACCTGATTTGATTGACATTAAGAATAACAGTGTTGTGATTGTCATAGCAAATCCTAACGTGCGAAAACCCTTAAACCTTCTACTGACATAATTGCATGTTAGGATTTGGTCATGCTTAACCCTCACCAGTGATAGTGGCCTGAGTGCTGTCTCCTGACCCACGGGAGAACACCTCCTCCCCATGGGAACCCCCAGAGATGGGGCTGTACTTCACCCTGTAGCTGTCAACATCTGCCCGGCTGTTTATCCACTCCAGTGTGACACTGTTGTCTGTCTGGCCCAAGGGCTTCAGGTCTTTGGGGGCGTCCAGGTCTGTAACAATTCAAGAAGAAGAAAGGAGTATAAAAGGGACTGTTTACAGTCAACCCTTGACAAATCCAAGCGTGCACTAAACCAGAGCATGCTGTTATCAGGAACACTTTAAAAAGGGACTTGGAAGTGGAATTGGGACTGTAAAAATGTTGTTTAATCAAGCACAGTTTACACTTATCAGGATTGGATATAATCATGCCCCTACCTGTGGTGAATATCTCAGAGACTGGCTCACTGGTGTAGTCTCCCCTCCTGGAGATCAGGGACACCTGGTACTCAGTGTCTGGGCTGAGTCTGTCGATGCTGTACTGTTTGTCTGAGGTGGACAGGTCCACGCTGGTCCTCTCTGTGGGGTGGGAGCTGGGGCCGTAGGACACGGTGACACCGTCCACCTGGGCCACGGGCTGGAACCAGGTGACCAAGCCTGAGCAGTCCGTCACATCACGCACCTCTACCTGTCTGGGGCCATCAATCCCTGGGGAAGAGACACAAGGACGATGACCGATCTGTGCATAGGCTGTTATGTTCTCTTTGTTATGGACAATGATCCCATGCATTTTTAAGTGATCACTTAGGGCAAAAGACACAAGGACACATATTCAAAATACATTTAAAGACCGGCACAACATGTTATAATTATGGCATACCAAATATCATTAAGTTTGGTTCCTCTGACTGTTTGGTTGTGATGTCACTGTTCTGTGTTCTGATCGGACCTTTGGTAAGTTCCTGTACTTATTTTCACAGTAGAAATGGCGAAATTCTGTGCTGTGGTGACATCAGTGTGTGATATAGGCCATATAGGTTCATATAGCCTAAATCACACACTCTATTATTCATTATTCCTGGAAACGGTGCTGATCTTAAGCCTGCAAATACATTATGCAGGAGTCAAAAGGAGAAGATATTTACAGGGTCCATCCATCATTGAAGAATTGTAAATACAATAAATTTTCCATGCACAAGTTGGTAGTTCATGCTAGAAAGAAATACATTTTCCATAAGTTAAGAGGAGAATTTGACCGTAATGTATGGAGTAACAGTGTGCAGCTACGGTAACCCCCCATCAAGAGTTTATGGCAGGGCTCCTTGAAAAATACAAAGACTCTATTGCAAAATGTTGGTTGGCCTGAAATTCGGCGTATTTCACTTCTGAAAAAATGCTTACATTTAACTGTGTAAAACGACAATGGGAGTTTAGCCACTTTTTCCATATAGACCTAATACTATGACGGAAAGTTAAATTCATCTATTCAGTTGTTCCTTTGTCTGCTTGTGTGTTTTGTGAGGTGGAAGGATTTTCCTTATCTAACCCATGGGATATGTGTAGTCGCCAGGATGAATGTGAGTAGCCTGGTCCAGATTCATTCATGTAAGGCATGACAATGTCAGAAGTGTTAAGTTCTCAGCTGGGACATGCTGGGAAAAAGCACATCACATACATTAAAATGTGGTGTAAGCTTACTGGTGGTAATGATTTTAGTAGACTGAGGCCCTCTGGTATTGTTCTTGATGACGCCCACTGAGACCTCGTACTCCTGACCAGGACCAAGCCCTGACTGCTCATACATAGTCTGGGAGGATGGAAGGGTTGTCAGGATCTTCCCATTCTCCTCTTTCTGAAAGGTCAACGGTCAAATATGGTTTTAAAACAACACTACTTCTGGAATCATACACAGCCTACTTACATACCCAACAGTCTGAGGTAAGCCACATCAATTTTTCCTTCGGATCAAGGAAATAAATCTTTCACACAGTTGATGTTGACTTAAACAATACCAATTATTACAGTATTTCATTTTTTTGCAGCGGAATCTTTCGTAAGTCTTTGATTGCTTCACATAAGAATGCTGCAAACAAAGCCCATTTGGCCCATGGTGATAGTGATTAAGTGCTGACCATCGATTACAGGTCCTTCCATTTGATGTATGGGGGCAATAAAGCAAAAGTGCACAGGAGAATGGGTTAAGGACAGTGAAAGGAATAAACACCACTGAGAATGTCCTGGCATCCCGAGACCTCCACGAGGAGTGTTAAAATGAGGTTACACAGCCCTTCGTAAAAATGTACTCATGGACAATAAGAAGGGCTTTATGGTTGCACAGACCTTTGCCATATTGCAGCTAAGCAGATTTGTGATTTGTTATTTTCCATGTACCAGTTCACATCAACATCATTGTGTAATGTGTAAAGTACAGCACACTTTGGTGGTGTGATGGCAATTTGTGGTTTGTTGTGTGTGTTACATTTTTTGACTTTGTTATTCTGAGTTTGCTGAATTGAAAACTGAACTGACCTCGACCCTGATAGCTATTGCTACTTTGCTGGACACGATAACTAGCCAAGCATGCCAAGATCTCACTAAAAGAGCAGCTTGTGCATATCTGTTGTCTTGTCCCTGAGGTTTAGGAAAATCCTAGGCAAGACCTAGCAGGGATCGCTTGCATAGAGATGGATAAATTACCAGAGAGAGAAGGACAGACTGACCGTGTTACGGACATAGAGCTCCCAGGCATCAAAGGGAATGTCCAGCTGATCCCACAACACTTCTACTGAGGTGTCCCTCACCGATTTGAACTTCAAGCCGTCTGGCTCCGGTAGATCTGACAGTGAGACAAAGGAATATATTATGCCTGATCCCAAAATATTGTATGTCGAGACAGTGTGGGGTTTTAAACGTTGTGAAGCATCAATGAAATGTAGTTTTTATTTGATTTATTTTATCACCTATTCCAAAAGGAAAGCCTTGTGTTAACATTGTGCTGTGAAAGTTTCTCCACTGTACCGGATAGCATTTTGATTATGGTTAATATGTGCAAATGGTCTTTTCCTGTCTAAAGAGAACCGCATTCCCATGAACGCAGGCTGCTCAGCGAAGTCTTCAGATCTGAGCTCCATTAAGAAGGTGTGACCTACTTGTGGCCACCCTGGCACTGATTGGGATGCTCTTCTTGTTGCTGAGGATGGCATAGACGTTGATCAGGTACTCGATGCCGGGCTCCAGCTCGCTGACTGTGGCAGCAGTCTTGTCTCCGGGCACTCTGAACTCCTGGTACAGACCCCCAGGACTAGTGGGCACATATGCAATCAGATACTCTGTCACCAGCATCTCATTGTTCCAGGTCAGATCCACTGTCTCGGTGGTGACCTCTGTTACAGTCAGGTCCTTTGGAGGTGAAACTAGAGAGAGCGAGAAAGAAAGAAAAAGAGAGAGACAGGAAATAGTCTGACCTCTCTATTGTCTCAGACACTTGGTTTCCCATGCCCTCATCCACTAACAGTCCTCTACACAAAGAAAATGCATTCCCCAGACTTACATCTGGCAGTGGTCTGGACTGCCAAAGATCTTTAAGACAGAGATAGAGACTGAAATGCACAGCTTTTGGAATCAGAGGAAATCATAATGGAACTTTTAATCCTTTTCTCAATCTCTTTCAAAATAATGAAAATAGTTTCTCATTATTTTGAGATTTGATTAAGTTTTGGATTTAATGTGTCAGTCAGCAAGCACTGGGAATATCAAACAGAACAATTAGTGAAATGAACTGAACTCAATTATCCATACATAGTTTATTTTTCTCAGTTGATAGAAACCATTCTTACCTTCTGAGCAGTCTTCTCCGATGTATCCCTCATCACAGAGACATTGTCCATTCACACAGCGGCCCATGTCCTGGCAGTTGTTGAGGCAGCTCAGCTCTCCACAGTTGTCTCCCATGTATCGCTCCTCACACATGCACTTCCCATTAACACAGTGCCCCCTGTTGTTGCAGTTATCAGGGCAGGTGAGTTCAGAGCAGTCGACACCCGCATAGCCCTCCAGGCAGACACATTTGCCATCCACACAGTATCCCCTGTCCAGGCAGTCATTGGGACAGTGCTTCTCAGTGCAGTCTTCCCCTGTGAAGCCCTCGTCGCAGACGCACTGCCCGTCAACGCAGCGTCCGCGGTTCAGGCAGTTGTTGGGGCAGCTCAGCTCGCTGCAGTCCTCACCGGTGAAGCCAGCATAGCAGACACACCGGCCATCCACACAATCTCCACTGCCATAGCAGTCTGAGGGGCAGATCTTGATGCTGCAGTCCTCACCACCGAACCCTTCATCGCACACACACTGTCCGTTGACACAGCGGCCCCGGTTGAGGCAGTTGTTGGGGCAGGAGAGCTCAGAGCAGTCCTCTCCCTGGTAGCCTACATTGCAGACGCACTGCCCGTTGACACACTGTCCCCTGTTATGGCAGTTGTTGGGGCAAGCCAGCTGGCTACAATCCTCTCCTTGGTAGCCAGCATTGCAGATACACATGCCGTTGAAGCAGACACCTCTATCGTTGCAGTCACTGGGGCAGGTGAGCTTGGAGCAGTCCTCTCCAGTGTAGCCAGCGCTGCAGACACACTGGCCGTCCACACAGAAACCATTTCCCAGGCAGTCACTTGGGCAGGTTTTCTCCCCACAGTCCTCCCCGGTGAATCCTTCGTCGCAGTAGCAGGTTCCATTGACGCAGTGGCCGCGGTCGTAGCAGTCGTTGGGGCAGATGAGTTCGGAGCAGTCGTAGCCCGTCCAGGGCTCTTCACACACACACTCCCCGTCCACACACTTTCCACGGCTTAGGCAGTTGTTCAGGCAGTCTGTCTGAGAACAGTCCTCTCCAGTGTAACCCTTGGCACAGACACAGACCCCACCAATACATTGTCCGTTCCCACCACAGTCCACTTTGCAAACCTTGAGTGAACAGTCATTCCCGCCAAAGCCCTCAAAGCAGATGCACTTCCCATCGACACAGCGACCTTGGTCCTGGCAGTTGTTGGGGCAGGAGAGCTCAGAGCAGTCCTCTCCCTGGTAGCCTACATTGCAGACGCATTGTCTGTTGACACACTGTCCCCTGTTGTGGCAGTTGTTGGGACAAGCCAGCTGGCTACAATCCTCTCCTTGGTAGCCAGCATTACAGATACACATGCCGTTGAAGCAGACACCTCTATCGTTGCAGTCACTGGGGCAGGTGAGCTTGGAGCAGTCCTCTCCAGTGTAGCCAGCGCTGCAGACACACTGGCCGTCCACACAGAAACCATTTCCCAGGCAGTCACTTGGGCAGGTTTTCTCCCCACAGTCCTCCCCGGTGAATCCTTCGTCGCAGTAGCAGGTTCCATTGACGCAGCGGCCGCGGTCGTAGCAGTCGTTGGGGCAGATGAGTTCGGAGCAGTCATAGCCCGTCCAGGGCTCTTCACACACACACTCCCCGTCCACACACTTTCCATGGCTTAGGCAGTTGTTCAGGCAGTCTGTCTGAGAACAGTCCTCTCCAGTGTAACCCTTGGCACAGACACAGACCCCACCAATACATTGTCCGTTCCCACCGCAGTCCACTTTGCAAACCTTGAGTGAACAGTCGTCCCTGCCAAAGCCCTCAGAGCAGACGCACTTCCCATCTACGCAGCGACCTTGGTCCTGGCAGTTGTTGGGGCATTCAGACTCGGTGCAGTTGGGTCCCTTCCAGCCAGGCTCGCAAATGCAACCACAGGTGTCAGCACTGTAGTTGCCATGGCCATTGCAATAAGGCTTGGTCCCCACCTCACCTAAAAGAGCAGAGTTTTGAGATTATAACCCTCTGAATCATAATCCCTGTCTTCCTCCTTTTCACTAAGACATTTCATTTTAAAATATTGTAATCAAGACAGGACTGTAATCATAGTCAGGACACCCACTTATGTTCTGAATAACACCCTACAGTACTAATCCGTACAGAATATGTCTATGCCTCTATGTTCATTCCCTTTCCCTGTGGTGTAAAAGAGAAAGTACTGTTAAACCCAATCCCACATTCAATTCCATTGATGCTTCCTAGAGGTTGAGTAAAATAGATGTGCCTCTGAAGGAAGGCGAGGTGATGTGTAGAGAACGACAGATGACTCTAGTGACAAAAAATCCATTGTAGCATGGGATGTGCCATTCAAGACATTCACCATTTTGAAGTAGTCAACTGGGTGGGACTTCCTATGGGTTAAGGAAGGACCACATAATTCCATCCAGGTCATCAGGAGGGATCAGCCAATTAATTATACTTGTGAGCAAACATTCCATAACTGCAGGTAGCAGTAAATCAATAACACTCGCTTTATAACTGTTTAAACACACTCCAGGTGGCAGTACGCACCATTTCAGTTTGTTTACCAACTCATAGAAGTAGTAGAAGAAGAACATGTACTACTTCAAAATGGAGATGGCATCAATGGCACTGCCCTTGTGCCCACAGATGCCATAATGGGACAGATGCCATAATGGGACAGATTCCGTAGTTGTCCTTTGAGTCTTCTATCATTCTCTATAGCTGACATTCATACTAAGTATGCTATACTAGGAGAGGGGATGAATGAGCCAATCAGAAGCTGGGTGTGGTTAGGTTGACATGTATACAGTACCTGTGACTGGCTGAACGCTGCAGCAGCCAGCGTCTCCACTAGCGCATTGGTCTCTCAGCGTGGACACCTCTCCCTCCAGCATCTCCAATCTGCTCAGGAGGTCCTTCAGATCCGGGAGCCCATCAGTGCATGCACACTCCTGCTGAGGAATGTTAATGCGGTGAGTGAAAACTATCTGGTTCTGCCCATCCAGGGTATGTTCGGTGGTGCGGAGGCTTGAAGGCGGAGCTGCGTCCTGGGGCTCGAGGCTGGTGCTTCCTAGGGCATCCAGGTCCACTGAGCATAGTGAGCCGGAAGGGACGTTGATGTTGTAGACGTGGTTGAAGACCACTGGTTGCTCAGCGCTAGTCAGGGTCACATTGTTTCTGGTGGGGGTTGTCAAGGTCGCCCGTTTATCCCTAAGTAATTTTCTCACCAGCCCAGCTTGGCAGAGGTTGAGAAGGAGAGTCAGGAAGACACACCCTAAAATGCTTTTAGTTCCCATTTTTGCCTTTCTCAACTGGACTCCTCAGACAAAGCTTGGAAGTCTGGCCAAATCTGGATAAGTGTAGGGGCCCTGGAAGTTAAACAAAAAGACATTGAGTCAAAGACAGCCCCAGTAATGCACGTGGATAACTACAGTGGGGCAAAAAAGTATTTAGTCAGCCACCAATTGTGCATGTTCTCCCACTTAAAAAGATGAGAGAGGCCTGTAATTTTCATCATAGGTACACTTCAACTATGACAGACAAAATGAGGAAAAAAATATCCAGAAAATCACATTGTAGGATTTTTAATGAATTTATTTGCAAATTATGGTGGAAAATAAGTATTTGGTCAATAACAAAAGTTTATCTCAATACTTTGTTATATACCCTTTGTTGGCAATGACAGAGGTCAAATGTTTTCTGTAAGTCTTCACAAGGTTTTCACACACTGTTGCTGGTATTTTGGCCCATTCCTCCATGCAGATCTCCTCTAGAGCAGTGATGTTTTGGGGCTGTTGCTGGGCAACACGGACTTTCCGTGATTTTCTATGGAGTTGACATCTGGAGACTGGCTAGGCCACTCCAGGACCTTGAAATGCGTCTTACGAAGCCACTCCTTCATTGCCCGGGCGGTGTGTTTGGGATCATTGTCATGCTGAAAGACCCAGCCACATTAATAGTAAATAATGTATTGTGTCATTTTGGATTCACTTTAGTTGAAGAATAACAAATAATAGAATATGTTTCTAAACACTTCTGCATTCATGTGGATGTTACCGTGATTGTGAATAACCCTTAATGAATCATGAAGAATTCTGAGTGAGAAAGTTACAGACAAATATCATACCCCAAGACATGCTAACCTCTCACCATTACAATAACAGGGGAGGTTAACACATTTTTTGGGGGGGGGTATGATATTTGTGAGTCTATAACTTTCTCACTCGTCATTATTTGACATCAGACAAGACAGGACATAACTGACGTTTTTGTCTGACACGGCACT
The DNA here is from genome assembly GCF_002021735.2 of Oncorhynchus kisutch. Taxonomy (NCBI): domain Eukaryota; kingdom Metazoa; phylum Chordata; class Actinopteri; order Salmoniformes; family Salmonidae; genus Oncorhynchus; species Oncorhynchus kisutch. The sequence continues at coordinate 6,547,452 of NC_034202.2, forward strand.
CAAAGATGCTCCCTGTGTTACTCCTGTTCCTCTGACACCAAGATAATTCTAGAGTGTCGATAACAGGTTTGGACTAAACATTTCCCTCCACACTGTACATTACATGTTGAAGCCTAACCAGCTGTTTCATGCATTAAATCGATAACTCATGAACAATGCATACCCACACACAACCCACACATAACTTGAGAGATGCATGTGTAACCGAATTTGCATTAATCATGCATTGGGAAGATAGCCAAAGACTGCCAGAAGTGGAGATCCTTTGTTGCTGGCCTATCCACCAGCTGCCGTGAAGGGTATGAGTGAATGAGTGGTGCATTGGGAGCTATAAGCAACAGTTTGTTACTTGTACACATATCCCATGTTAGGATTCAGCCAAAACTCAACATTTCCACTGGCCAATTCAGATCACTCTGATGACTTCATGCAAGAGCCCTGTAATTTGTGGGAGACTGATTGGAACACAACGTGGGAAAGAAGTCAGGGATGACTCTGAGTTTGGGGTTTCCAATGGTTTGATGGGTGGGTGTGAGAGGAGACACAAATGTAGCAAGACCCTGGTTGATCCATCGAATGTATGTGAAACCACAGATCCGGTAGGATTAATAATGCCCAGCCCTAACTCCTAATTCACAATAGACTGCAAATTCTGCAGGTGACATGGAGAGTTACACTCTCCCCCACTGATTTCCACTTTAACATAATAAACCGTACCCCGGCAACAACAGGTTAAGTTACAGCCCACATGCTTTCACAGCATTCCTGATCTAAGACAGGTTCATGTTTTATGTACTATAAAAAGCCCTCAGATGAAGCAGAAGAGGCCTGACTAATCAATCAATAGTATAGTGGCTATCAAATCCCTACAGGTTTGAAAAGAATTGAAGAGAAAACATCCATTGCAACTGCGTATCCCATCAGTGATACGTAGCACAGTAATCAAATGGCAAGGGAACGAAGGTTCACACAGAGTGGCCAACCAATGTAAGCTTACTATACACTCCCTCTTACAGCTCTTTTGAGAAAGACCATTCCAGAGCATCTCTTTTGAGAAAGACCATTCCAGAGCATCTCTTTTGAGAAAGACCATTCCAGAGCATCTCTTTTGAGAAAGACCATTCAAGAGCATCTCTTTTGAGAAAGACCATTACAGAGCATCTCTTTTGCTACTCTCTGGTTTCAGTGGAAATAAAGTTATAGCAGGCCCATGGTCCAGTCAGCAGTCCACGTGTAATGGCTATTCCATATCTCCTTTTCCATTCCTACCTTACCTGCATCTCCAGTTCTGTCATCTCACTGTCTTGCAATGTCATGAGCTACAGTGGCCATTTCTCCACACTCCAACTCATTGGAGGACTCATTGTATTTGGAGTCTGTGTTGGTCAGTTCCCAACTCCAACATGCAGTTTATCTATTATGGGCGTGTGATTACAACGACCCCTATTAATCCCTGGAGACAGGGATATTCTTTCATCTGAGACTCGTGATGAATAGCCTTGGTGGATGATGAGTGGCCCACATATATATAGTTTCCTAGTTTGTACGTCCTAAATACCCAGAAATCTCAGAGCTTAGCAACTGACAGCTGGAGTGTTACCTATCTTGGATGCTTTTCTAGAAAGGGTTAGGAGCCTGTGTTGGATGACCTCTTCCCTGGTGAGGGTGATAATGGTGGAAAGGGTAGTAATAATGAAATGGGGAAGTCCCCATTAGCTGCTTGCTTTCCATCAGGTACTCATTTACTCCCTGGGGCACATTTCTCTCCTTCTTTTCCTCCCTCGTTCATGAGGGATGACCTCAATTTTACCATCGTGCCGTCTGCAACTCCCAAAGGACTGGAGGATCCACAACATCTAACATCTCTCTTTCTCGCTCCCTCATCCTGTCCCTCCCATTGACGTCCTCAGTCTGCCTCCCCTTTGCTTTTGAAGCACAGGTATAAAATCCAGCTTGGGTTTCATTTTCTGTCTCACATCTGGTGGGAGGCTAGATAAAGGTGGGTCAGGGTTTGGGTCGTAAAGGGCTTGGGAGAAATAGGCTTGCAACCTGTTTCTGACGTTTCTCCAATAGACTTTACGGAGAAGAGTGAGTCAGCATGTCTCTAGTCATAGGATAAAAGAAGTAGTAGCTGGTTTTTAATCAACCAAAGATATATTTTCTATTTGGTTTCTGACAGCATGTCTCATCAAAATTAAACCATGGGTTTCATATTATAGGATTTGATTCATTAGTGGGGTTTCGGTGTGTTTGAGAGCAGCGGAGAGGTTTTCCCTGTCCTTGGTCCTAATCTCTTGGAGATTATGGGAGGATGTTCAAAGCAGTAAATATTCAAGGTATTTGTGTGTGTGTGTGTGTGTGTGTGTGTGTGTGTGTGTGTGTGTGTGTGTGTGTGTGTGTGTGTGTGTGTGAGTGTGAGTGTGAGTGTATGTCATGTGTGAGTGTATGTCGGTATGTGTGCGCATGTGTGTTTTGGGTTTGAAAGTGTTTGCAGATATAAAAATGTAATGGATTCCATTTCTACCTTCTAGGAAAGAATCTCAGTGGAAGGCTTGAAGTTAACTTCAAGAGTTGGTCAGAAATGTTACTGATATTCACAGCCACTAAAAACACCTTGAACAAACTATAATATAAGAGTTTTATCATTTGGACATGGGACACCGCGATAAAGGACACATCATTCAGTTCAGAATGGGGTTGATCAAGGACATCTCGTTTCACAATGGGACTTTGGGAGACATTTGTTGAGAAAAAAGAAAAGAGAAAAAAAATCTGTGTTTCTTTCAACTATATTCCAGAATTACTTTAGCTTTATGACTCTTCCCCCGTCCTGGCATGGTCAGGGAACTTTCCCACATGGAAAACGGGGACCAGGAATCTTGGCGCTAGATTCAGGACATCTGTTTTGTCTAGCCCAAGCCCAAGGCATTGATGGATGAGCCAAATGTCCAGACTGGGGCAGCCTTTAAGCGTAAGAGGAACTTTCTCTGCAGGTCCAGAGGGGGTATACTATGAATATAGCTAGATGGACACATGATTTTCTGAAATTAGCTAGCTTCAGTTAGCTTTACATTCCAGCTCAGGATACATCCATATTACCAAGGTGGATATATTGATTGTGCACCTGCCGCTTACTCAAGTCTGCTCGACCTAGGCTTACAACTGCACGTTCATTTTGCATGTGTCTAGTCGAATGCGGAACTCTTCGTTGAGACAAAGCTGAAACATAAATCGATGTGCGAATCAGTGATATGTTTTCAGTTGTGGCTGTAAGGGGGACCGCCCTAGCAGTGGATTGGTCTGTGAAGAGGCAATAATGCAGAGCTGATTTTCTTGTCCAGAGTGAGGCTGGAGATAATAGCTGGTGACTACAATATATATATATATAAAAAAGACAAACAGCGTGATGAACATAAGGACAAACTTAATCAACTAGAACAATCAAAAGAAACACCAGGCTTCGGTATTCCCTTTTAAACCGGCAACATACAAACCTTATCTCTATCTCCCAAAAATTGGGAAAGCAATGTTTAAATAGTCTACCCATCATGCCTCTGACCAATGAGAAGAATACATAACACAATGATCAATTAACATTGAAAGGGAATAATTACAATACACACATGTTCAGGTCATAAACATACAGTTGAAGTCAGAAGTTTACATACACTTAGGTCACGAGTCATGAAAACTCGTTTTACAACCACTCCACAAATCTCTTGTTAACAAACTATAGTTTTGTGAAGTCGGTTAAGACATCTACTTTGTGCATGACACAAGTACTTTTTCCAACAATTGTTTACAGACAGATTATTTAACTTCTAATTCACTATATCACAATTCCAGTGGGTCAGAAGTTTACATACTCTAAGTTAACTGTGCCTTTAAACAGCTTGGAAAATTCCAGAAAATTATGTCATGGCTTTAGAAGCTTCTTATAGGCTAATTGACATCATTTGATTCAATTGGAGGTGTACCTGTGGATGTATTTCAAGGCCTACCTTCAAACTCGGTGACTCTTTGCTTGACATCATGGGAAAATAAAAAGAAATCAGCCAAGATTTCAGAAAAAAAAAATGAAAGTCTGGTTCATCCTTGGGAGCAATTTCCAAATGCCTGAAGGTACCACGTTCATCTGTACAAACAATAGTACGCAAGTATAAACACCATGGGACGACACAGCCGTCATAACGCTCAGGAAGAGATGAATGTACTTTGGTGTGAAAAGTACAAATCAATCCCAGAACATCAGCAAAGGACCGACATAACCTGAAAGGCCGCTCAGAAAGGAAGAAGCCACTGCTCCAAAACCACCATAAAAAGCCAAGATTACGATTTGCAACTGCACATGGGGACAAAGATCATACTTTTTGGAGAAATGTCCTCTGGTCTGATGAAACAAAAATATAACTTTTGAAGGAAAAAGGGGGGGCTTGTAAGCCGAACAACACCATCCCAACCATGAAGCACAGGGGTGGCAGCATCATGTTGTGGGGGTACTTTGCTGCAGGAGGGACTGGTGCACTTCACAAAATAGATGGCATCATGAGGGAGGAAAATTATGTGGATGTATTGAAGCAACATCTCAAGACATCAGTCAGACAGTTAAAGCTTGGTCGCAAATGGGTCTTCCAAATGGACAATGACCAAAATTGTGGACAATGACCAAAATACTTCCAAAATTGTGGCAAAATGGCTTAAAGACAACAAAGTAAAGGTATTGGAGTGGCCATCACAAAGCCCTGACCTCAATCCTATAGAAAATGTATTTGCAGAACTGAAAAAGCGTGTGCGAGCAAGGAGGCCTACAAACCTGACTCAGTTACACCAGCTCTGTCAGGAGGAATGGGCCAGAATTCACCCAACGTATTGAGTGTATGTAAACGTCTGACCCATGTGATGAAGGAAATAAAAGCTGAAATAAAGCATTCTCTCTACTATTATTCTGACATTTCACATTCTTAAAATAAAGTGGTCATCCTAACTGGCATTTTTACTAGGATTAAATGTCAGGAATTGTGAAAAACTGAGTTTAAATGTGTATGGCTATGGTGTCTTCAACTCTACATATTACCATCCACTTCAATAACGGTGCTCACATGTTTTAAGAATAAATAGAACATGGGATAAACACACACTGAATGTACAAAACATTAGGAACACCTGCTCTTTCCATGACATAGACTGACCAGGTGAATCCAGGTGAAAGCTATGATCCCTTATTGATGTTACCTGTTAAATCCACTTCAATCAGTGTAGATGAAGGGGAGGAGGCAGGCTAAAGAAGGATTTTAAAGCCTTGAGACAATTGAGGCATGGATTGTGTATGTGTACCATTCAAAGGGTCAATAGACAAGACAAAAGATGAAAGTGCTTTTGAACGGAGTATGGTAGTAGGTGTCAGGCGCGGTGTATGGTAGTAGGTGTCAGGCGCGGTGTATGGTAGTAGGTGTCAGGCGCGGTGTATGGTAGTAGGTGTCAGGCGCACCGATTTGAGTGTGTCAAGAACTGCAACACATCTGGGTTTTTCTCCCTCAACAGTTTCCTGTGTGTATTAAGATAAGGTCCACCACCCAAAGGCCATCCAGCCAACTTGAGACAACTGAGGGAAGCATGGTACTTTTGACACCTTGAAGAGTCCATGCCTCCACAAATTGAGTCTGTTCTGAGGGCAAAAGGTGGTGCAACTCAATATTAGGAAGGTGTTCCTAATTTTTTGTACAGTATGTATGTACTTTACAATCAAAAAACTATGCTCTCAAACGCACCCACTGTTTAACTATCTAACATCCGACCAGGGAGCAAGACAGACCCCTCTTTAATTATGGAGGATAAACAAGGAAAACATTTGCATTTCTTTAGATTTGCCTTCACATTTTTTTTCTATTCTTTTTTTCATTTTTTCTCTTACATTTTTTTTAATATGTTATAATTGTTTTGTAATTATTTAATTGAATATCCAAAACATACAATATACTTGCAGTGAAGCCGCTCCACAACTACACCACACCAGTCATCCAACAGACTCCCATTCAGAGCGACACACAGAAGCATCCAGGGTCAATGGCCTGCTCAAGGGCACGTTGACAGATCTCCCATCAGGCCAAAAAAAACGGGGACCCGAACCCTCCAATATCCCCCCACAGTTCCCCAATAGCTGTCCCTCAACCATCCGAGACCTCTCCCACAGCCCTCCGAAGAAAAAATGATTTAAAAAATCTATTTATTTCCATTCCCCAGCCCCAAGAACCCCCCAATGCACCAACAACCAAGAAAATGAAAAGAGAAAAAAGGAAAAGACAAAAAGAAACAGCAAACAACAAAGCAAAAAACAAACAAACAAAGGACATCAAGGACAACTAAAACTATTACGGACTACAAAGGGAAACCCAGCCGCGAGCTACCCAGCGTTGCGAGCTCACCAGACGAACTAAATGCCTTTTATGCTTGCTGCGAGGCAAGCAACACTGAAGCAGGCATGAGAGCAACTGCTGTTCCGGATGACTGTGACTAAAATCATAACAGCAACTGTATATGTTTGAGTGCATGTCTGGCACTATTACATGTGTGTGAGTCCGTGTTTGTGTGTATTTGAATGAGTGTGTGTGTATATGCATGTGTACCAACACCTGCATGGCATCAGCCTCAGGCAAACTGGCATTAGCTGTAAAAACACTGCCCCTCAGTGTCATTCAAACTTTATTATGTTTTATTTTTACTTTATTTTTAACTTTATTTTACCTCAGTCACAGGCTTCATCATTAAGTACATTGACGATGACTTCGTCACAGTGACCGTACATACATATCTCAACCGGAAGCCATGAATTACAGGCAACATTCGCACCAAGCGAAAGGCTAAAGCTGCCGCTTTCAAGGAGCGGGACACTAATGCGGATGCTTATAAGAAATCCCGTTATGACCTCAGACGAACCATCAAATAGGCAAAGCGTCGATACAGGATTAAGATTGAATCATACTACACTGGCTCCGACGCTCGTCGGATGTGGCAGGGCTTGCAGAATACAACTATTACGGACTACAAAGGGAAACCCAGCCGCGAGCTACCCAGCGATTCGAGCTCACCAGACGAACTAAATGCCTTTTATGCTTGCTGCGAGGCAAGCAACACTGAAGCAGGCATGAGAGCAACTGCTGTTCCGGATGACTCCATGCATTTCCTTAGAACGTTATTTATTATGTGTGTGTGTGTAAGAATATTTCACATAATATTATTGTGTGTGTGTCATTCTGGTTGTTGGAGCTGCTGTTTCTGTTCTATGGTGAACTTGGGTTTCATCAAGGTTTATTTGTGTGTAAATCTGACTTTGCAATTCAGCCACCAACATCACCGCACCTCACTGGTGAATCAAAGGTTTTGGTTTCGTTCTCTGGTAAATCTAAGGCAGATAAACAGTAGAGAAGGATCAGATGAATTCAAAATACCGATTTTCACCTGAATTGTGTTCGCCTGAAACTACATGTTGAACAATAGTTTGAAAGAGAGCATACAGCAGGATTGCATATGTACAAAAATCTAAAGCACCGCTCACCAAAAATGTTTAGCTCATGTAACAGATTTACACTGCTAGCTGATCAGTAATGGTGACCAGAGACAGAAACTGCATATTTGAGGTGTCAAGTTATACTGTACCTATTCTCTCTTCTGTACTGAGTGGAGTTCAAACTGAGAGGGTAATATCTTCTCCAAAGGCAGGACGGACCCTGAGGCAAGGGGCCGGTCACTAAACCAGCTGTCTCCCTTGCAGAGGTCTGTCCATCCCCATCACCCATCTCGCCCAACAGAGGAATTTCCCCATTCTCTCTGTTATAGGTTGACAGCAAGGATTTTGAAATGTACTAAACAGCTATGCTATTTGACTACTGTAAAACTTAAATTAAACACGTAAATTAAACGCAGTCTGTCCCCTTTAATAGACCAGGGGATGGCACACATTTAAGCAAATAAATGCCTATTTCAAATAAATGTCTAAATGTCTAAAGGAATTGTTTATGAGATTACCATTAATTACCATGCATTGTTTACAAGAGTTAATGTTTGATTTATTACATTAAATAATTCAGTATTGACAAAAAAAAGATGGCAATCATCTGTTTTTATCAAGAAACTGCTAGCTATTGGCTGCTAACAGAGGAGAACTGCTAGCTAACTGTCAAGCACATAAACAATCAACTTCAGAAGTACAGACCCCCAGAAAAAGTATGCTTTCTCTAATGGCTAAAGTAAGAACTGCCAAAAATGCACAGTCAAAAATAATAATAATTCTGTCAAGGATTCTTCTTCTTTTTAAATGGAAGCATACTAAGACAAAATAAATGTGACAAAGTGTGTAAACGATGACAAATTAGTGCAGGAAATGAAGAAATTGATTAAAATGCTGGAAGTGAATGCTGGAATTAGACAATTAACTATGCAAATGAGCAAAAGCTGTGTGCATTAAGCCAAGAAAATAGACGCCTACCTCAAATAGAAGCCTGTCTCTAATAAGCGCCTGTTGTGTTCAGTGATTTAGTAAATAAACACCTGGGCTATTATTTAAAGTTTCATGTTAATAACTAGTGGAGTGATTACTAGATTATTTAGAACCCTGCTGAGAACAGTTATTATGTACACACAGCCTTAATGTGTCCATCAGGACCACAGAGTGTAAACCTGAGAGGAGCTGTAGTTCATGAAAATCAACCACTCACACAGCATGGAGGGATTTCAATTAAGCGGAGCAAATGGATTTGGAAATAAATGGACAAGCGGTGTGCCTGTTTCTATCTCACAACTCACATTGGAAAAGAGAGCATCAAAGGCTGCTGCTCATGCTGTGTAATCTCCTTACAGGAAAACTAATATAAAATTAGGCCATCATTGCGTCGCCCACGGATGGACAATTATTCACAAGACAGCAAAGATTGTATTCAATTGTATTGTTATTTTGGGGAAATTTATGGTTTTTGATGCATGGGAATTATAATAATGGTAGGCTAAGAAAAACATTAAAACATAGGCCTAATGATAAAACCGATGCATTTGCCGTTGGTAAGGAGTTCCCATAGCAGCATGTAGCCTAATATGTTTCTTCTACTTGTATTAGGCCTTTAGCAGGATATGTCTCTCCTTTTCTGACATTACTGGTTTATTCGCGCTACTCAACAACTATTAGGCTACCATTTATCCATCGCTCATTCAATAGACAAGCATGCTCGAAAGTAAACAGACTGGTAGCCTATTTAAAACATGTGACAAGCATGCTCGAAAGTAAACAGACTGGTAGCCTATTTAAAACATGTGACAAGCATGCTCGAAAGTAAGACTGGTAGCCTATTTAAAACATGTGACAAGCATGCTCGAAAGTAAGACTGGTAGCCTATTTAAAACATGTGACAAGCATGCTCGAAAGTAAGACTGGTAGCCTATTTAAAACATGTGACAAGCATGCTCGAAAGTAAGACTGGTAGCCTATTTAAAACATGTGACAAGCATGCTCGAAAGTAAGACTGGTAGCCTATTTAAAACATGTGACAAGCATGCTCGAAAGTAAGACTGGTAGCCTATTTAAAACATGTGACAAGCATGCTCGAAAGTAAGACTGGTAGCCTATTTAAAACATGTGACAAGCATGCTCGAAAGTAAACAGACTGGTAGCCTATTTAAAACATGTGACAAGCATGCTCAAAAGTAAACAGACTGGTAGCCTATTTAAAACATGTGACAGTATGGGTAGGCTACAGAATTGCTGTGTGATAGGAGCGTGACATCATACCATATTTATTCTCAGATCTTATTTTTTATATTTTTTATTTCCCCTTTATTTAACCAGGTAGGCTAGTTGAGAACACCTTTATTTAACCAGGTAGGCCAGTTAAGAACACCTTTATTTAACCAGGTAGGCTAGTTGAGAACACCTTTATTTAACCAGGTAGGCCAGTTGAGAACACCTTTATTTAACCAGGTAGGCTAGTTGAGAACACCTTTATTTAACCAGGTAGGCCAGTTGAGAACACCTTTATTTAACCAGGTAGGCCAGTTGAGAACAAGTTCTCATTTACAACTGCGACCTGGCCAAGATAAAGCAAAGCAGTGCGACAAAAACAACAACACAGAGTTACACATGGGACAAACAAGCGTACAGTCAATAACATAATAGAACATCTGTATACAGTGTGTGCAAATTAAGTAAGGAGGTAAGGCAATAAATAGGCCATAGTGGCGAAGTAATTACAATTTAGCAATTAACACTGGAGTGATGGATGTGCAGATGAGGATGTGCAAGTAGAAATACTGGTGTGCAAAAGAGCAGAAAAAGCAAAAAAACAAATATGGGGATGAGGCAGATAGTTGGTTGGATGGGCTATTTACAGATGGGCTGTGTACAGCTGCAGCGATCGGTAAGATGCTCTGACAGCCGATGCTTGAAGTTAGTGATGGAGATAAATATCCAGATTCAGTGATTTTTGCAATTTGTTCCAGTCATTGGCAGCAGGGAACTGGAAGGAAAGGCGGCCAAAGAAGGTGATGGCTTTGGGGATGACCAGTGAAATATGCCTGCTGGAGTGCGTGCTACGGGTGGGTGTTGCTATAGTGACCAGTGAGCTGAGATAAGGCGGAGCTTTACCTAGCAAAGACTTATAGATGACCTGGAGTCAGTGGGTTTGGCGACGAATATGTAGCGAGGACCAGCCAACGAGAGCATACAGGTCGCAATGGTGGGTAGTATATAGGGCTTTGGTGACAAAACGGAATGCACTGTGATAGAGTGCGCCCAATTTGCTGAGTAGAGTGTTGGAGGCTATTTAATAAATGACTTCGCCAAAGTCGAGGATCAGCAGGATAATCAGTTTTACAAGGGTATGTTTGACAGCATGAGTGAAGGAGGCTTTGTTGTGAAATAGGAAGCCGATTCTAGATTTAATTTTGGATTGGAGATGCTTAATATGAGTCTGGAAGTAGAGTTTACAGTCTTGCCAGACACCTAGGTATTTATAGTTAACACAGTGTCCAAAGAAGGGCCAGATGTATACAGAATGGTGTCGTCTGTGTAGAGGTGGATCAAAGAATCACCCGCAGCAAGAGCGACATCATTGATATATACAGAGAAAAGAATTGAACCCTGTGGCACCCCCATAGAGACTGCCAGAGGTCCGGACAACAGGCCCTCCGATTTGACACACTGAACTCTATCTGAGGAGTAGTTGGTGAACCAGGCGAGGCAGTCATTTGAGAAACCAAGGCTGTTGAGTCTGCCGATAAGAATGCGGTGATTGACAGAGTCGAAAGCCTTGGCCAGGTCGACGGCTGCACAATATTGTTTTTTGTTGATGGTGGTTATGATATCGTTTAGGACCTTGAGCGTGGCTGAGGTGCACCTGTGACCAGCTCGGAAACCTGATTGCATAGAAGGTATGTTGGGATTTGAGATGGTCGGTGATCTGTTTGTTGACTTGACTTTCGAAGACTTTAGAAAGGCAGGGCAGGATGGATGTAGGTCTGTAACAGTTTGGGTCTAGAGTGTCTCCCCCTTTGAAGTCGGGGATGACCGCGCCGCTTTCCAATCTTTGGGAATCTCAGACGATACAAAAGAGAGGTTGAACAGACTATTAATAGGGGTTGCGACAATGGCGGCGGATAATTTTAGGAAGAGATGGTCCAGATTGTCTAGCTCAGCTGATTTGGAGGGATCCAGATTCTGCAGCTCTTTCAGGACATCAGCTTTTTGGATTTGGGTGAAGGAGAAGTGGGGGGCATTGAGGTGTGGACTGCTGTAGCCTTTCATCTACTTTTAAATAGTTCAAGGAGACAATCAATCTTGCAGAGTGAGTGGCCAGTGTTTGGGACTCTCTACTGGCGGGTTCATGCATTTCCTGTTTGAAAAAGTCACTTCAAAAGATGAAAACATTCTGCCCACACCTCTAAAATGGTGATAAAAACTGTCACGGCCCTGTTCCAACATCTCCAAATCATACAGCAAATGAGGACGTTTTTGTTACCACAAAAGGTGAATGGAGGGCGCTTTCCAGGCGGGGTTGTAAATGCCTGTTCACGAGCGCACAAATATAGTAGGGCTTTGATTTATCAATTAAAACATGTGTATACTAAATGTTGTGTGCAACTGTTTGATCATTCCCATTAATATGTTGTACACTCAAATCTTAGAATCTCCACTTACGCCAGAATTTAGTGAGAAATGTTGCACGGTTGCTAAATGAATCCCCAGGTGATCAAAGGTGTGCATGTTCTATCACTCATCAGTCAGTCAACGCAGCTAATGCTCTCCTCATTCTGTCTGTCTTCCAATCCTCCATCTCTATCACACAGACCCAGCCTTGGTTAAAACTGGTAAACCCAGAAGTTGCAGCATGCATAAAGAATGTTAATATCATTCCCTATAAACCATAATCGGTGCCCTTTAGCGAGCAATGAGAGCCGTCTTCCGCTAAATAAAGAACAGAGCCCGGCAGAAGGAAAACAATGAAGCTGCAGTATTTGGATAAATATTATCACAGGACTGAGTTCATTCTGCTTCTTGCCCATTTATTGCCAAAGTACATTGGCTTCATAGAATGAATTAGTAAATGTTGTATGATAAACTCATTATTCCACATCTGTTTATTCATATTTCATACACAACGTGCAGGTAGCCTATCAATTGGAGCATTGGACCAGTGGCCTAAAGGTTGGTAGTTTGAATCCCAGAAGGAACTAAGTGAAAAATCTGTCGATCTGTCCTTGAGCAAGGCAGATCGACAATAAGTACCCAACTGTCATACTTGAGAAAAGTAAAATTACCTTAATAGAAAATGACTCAAGTAAAAGTAAAAGTCACACAGTAAAATCCTACTTGAGTAAAAGTCAAAAGTATTTGGTTTTAAATATAGTTAAGTACCAAATGTAAATGTAATTGATGCAATATACTTAAGTATCAACATATAAATCATTTCAAATTCCTTATATTAATAAATCAATTAGGCACATTTGGGCAGTCTTGACACAACAATTTGAACAGATATGCAGTGGTTCATTGGATCAGTCTAAAACGTTGCAAGTACACTGCTGCCATCTAGTGGCCAAAATCAAAATTACGCCTGGGCTGGAATAATACATTATGGCCTTTCTCTTCCATTTCAAAGATGATGGTCAAAAAAACATGTTTTTTTCTTTGTATTATCTTTTACCAGATCTAATGTGTTATATTCTCCTACATTCATTTCACATTTCCACAAACTTCAAAGTATTTCTTTTAAATGGTATCAAGAATATGCATATCCTTGCTTCAGGTCCTGAGCTACAGGCAGTTAGATTTGGGTATGTTATTTTAGGCAAAAATTGAAAAAAAAACGGTCAGATTCTTAAGAGCAAACCAGACGGCACCATTTTCTTGTTTTTTAAATTTACGGATAGCCAGGGGCATGTTCCAACACTCAGAGATCGTTTACAAACAAAGCATGTGTCCGACAGATTTTTTTATTTATATATATATTTAGAGGCAGATCAGAGGCAGTGGCGATGACCAGGGATGTTATCTTAATAAGCTTGTGAATTAGACCATTTTCCTGTCCTGCTACGCATTTAAAATGTAACGAGTACTTTTGGGTACCATGGAAAATTTATGGAGTAAAAAGTACATTAATTTCTTTAGGAATGTTGTGAAGTAAAAGTAAAACTAGTCAAAAATATAAATAGTAAACTTAAGTAGTACTTTCAAGTATTTTTACTTAGGTACTTTACACCACTGCTAATCCCTGGCCATGACCCCCCTCTCTGAAAGTGTCTCGGGGGGATATGCAAAAAAAATCTACATTTCCATTTCACACCACACACTTGTACTTTTTGACGTTATTCAATTACCTTTAAAGACGTCAAAATGAATTAGACTATTTAATTGAGTATGATATGAAGGGTTTGACCTTAATAACCCCCCCAAAAATCAACAAATAATGTAATCTAATCTCCAGGAACAATTAAACACATTACATTTAAGTCTCACATGGTTTGAGCATGTCATCAATAACCACAACTGTCAAGAAGATAGAAAAGATCTCATTTGCAATTTCAAAATAAGGACACAGTAATCATTAGTCACAAACTATCCAAATAATAGCAGCAACTCATTCAAAGATCCAAGATCAGTTTCATGCAGATAAATCAATCAATCTCTCATTCTTACCTTTAGCAGACCAGACAGTTCAGAGCTACTACACCACAGCCTTTGGCAGCTCACACGAATTGCCTCATTGGAACCCAACACTTTCAAGCAAAGGGGGATGAAAGGATGTCCACCTTGAAGGCAGTTCCGCCACCTCTCTCCTTGTTTTCTAACCAGATGACACTTCTACTCCAAAAAAAATCAATTTTCTCACTGTTTCTTCTGCCCTGACAGCTCAGCCTACTGCTCTTGTCACCGAGTCTGAGCACCGAGTCAGAGCTAAAGAGAGAGAGAGAGTGGGAAAGAAAGAGAGAGGAGGAGAAAATGCCTTTTAAACTGAGAGAGGAGCCTTCTGTTCAAACCCCCATTCCTCAACTACAGCCCTTAAATAGCAGACACTTCCTCCCTCCCTCCCTCCCTCCCTCCCTCCCTCCCTCCCTCCCTCCCTCCCTCCCTCCCTCCCTCCCTCCCTCCCTCCCTCCCTCCCTCCCTCCCTCCCTCCCTCCCTCCCTCCCTCCCTCCCTCCCTCCCTCCCTCCCTCCCTCCCTCCCTCCCTCCCTCCCTCCCTCCCGCCCGCCCTCCCTCCCTCCCTCCCTCCCTCTTTCTTACTGTTGGATGTAGCTGGACTGCTGCCTTGAAGTGGGATGCCGTTGTTCCTACTGGCAACGCCATACAAAGAGTGAAAAAGAGGGAGAGAGTGACTGTGTGGAAGAGAAAATTAGACGGAGCAAGACAGGGGAATGAGGGAAGGAGGGAGGAAGTCATTATTTTGAGGGGTCACAGTAAAGACGTAGAGCAGTACCACTGTATAGGCAAAGTTAGTCAAAATTCAATCTGGTAACAAACACAAAGGGGTTATTAAAAGAATCAGCTCTCACTTACGTGTCTGATTAATATCTAAGACACAAAGCAACACATCTATGAATGCATGATTGTCCTCCATTCATTATGTTGAAAATCCTACCCATGACACACCAACTGCCTCTTGACCTGTGACAAAGCAGGGCTTTCAATGGCGCCGTGGCAACTAGTGTCCATTCCCACTGACCACAGGTCGCCAGGCAATTCCTCAAACACAAAAACAGACAGACAGACAAACCGACCGACCGACAGACACACCAGGCGGCAGCCAAGGTTGGTTCTCCCTCTGATTCGCCCACTGCTCATCTTCTCCCTCCTTGGTGTGTAGCTGCCCCTTATAAAACAACCAAAATCTATCAGGACAAAATCAGGATAAAATTATAGGTGATTTTCTTCCCTCGTCATCTCTGGTGTTCACTGAGGTGTTTTCTGTCTGGCAGAGTTAGACTTTCATTAATTTAACAGATGCTGTGTGACTGAAGAAGGCAGGAAACAGACACATTTCTAGCTGTTGTGTCGAAGCATCGGGGAATTGGGTAAAAGCCGAGTTTATGGGAATATGACTGGTGTTTGGTGTCGGTGATTTGGGCTGTAAAATGCAACCCAGCCAACCCCCATATACTGTATAAGTCCACATCCGATGGATGTGTAAATGCTGGATAGGTCACATGCCATTAGGACAGTATATAGTATTGTAACTGTAGGCTAAGTCTTAGGGGGGTCACTGTAGTTCATTTATACTGTAGTTTATTTATTTATACAGTATATTTAGGAGGGAGGCATTAGGCAAAAGGAGAATGAAATGTGATAACTTTTACTTGCGTATTGGTTGGACACATCTCATCATAATCCACTGCTATAGGTATATACGGTATAATAATTATTATGGCAGTATGCTGCTCTTGTACAGTAAAGCTTCACTTTTTTGATATGGTAAAAAAAAAGCTGTCTCAAATTGACATTGCTTGTTGACAGATGACTTCTGCGTGTAAGCCAAGCTAAGGGAAACAGCGAATGTAGACATTGCTTGTTGACAGAGGACTTCTGCGTGTAAGCCAAGCTAAGGGAAACAGCGAATGTAGACATTGCTTGTTGACAGAGGACTTCTGCGTGTAAGCCAAGCTAAGGGAAACAGCGAATGTAGACATTACTTGTTGACAGAGGACTTCTGCGTGTAAGCCAAGCTAAGGGAAACAGCGAATGTAGACATTACTTGTTGACAGAGGACTTCTGCGTGTAAGCCAAGCTAAGGGAAACAGCGAATGCCCCAATGATGATCTCCAAAAGGGAGCCAAACACTTCGCATTATAGTGTACATTTATTCTCCGTAATTAACATAACAAAGTCGGTAGCAGAACACATCCCTGAGGATGTATTTTTCCCTGATAATCGTATTATCCAAAAGCATTGTGATGGTTATCTAATCAATGGCACCTTTTTGAACGTAAACACTGTAGCAATTGATTGTGACATATCGTCAACCTGCTAATGATAACTGACTGACTGTCATAGGTCTCAAATAGCCATTGTCATAAACTTGACATCTTTATTTGGATGAGATGTTCATATATGAAGACAGGTTGACATTGTTTCCATAGACTCAGACAGACATTTCCATCCACTCTAGATACAAACCTCTGTCCGGTTCCTCATCAAATAAAACCGAGTCATTCACAGCTGGGTGCCCATGGCATTAACCCATTTTCCACAACCATGTCTGGTTGAGAGGTATGGACAGAGATATCTATATAGTCATCGAAATTATGCCACATGCAGTCCTCCATTCAAAGCACAAGGTCTCAGTGAACTTGTATATAGAGTTTCATTTCAACATGAAGCATTGCAAAGAAAACCTGGTCAACTTGACATGAATTGACGGCTTGTGATTTAAGTACCACTTAAAAGATCCCAAATGCACCACTATGGCTGCATTTACATGGGCAGCCTAATTCAGATATTATTTTCACTAATGATTGTTTTAACTCATCAGAAAAGCTCGAAAAATATCTGGGCCCGTATCCACAAAGCATCTCAGAGTAGGAGTGCTGATCTAGAATAAGTTTAGCCTTTTTGATCATAATTAATAAGATTATATAGAAAATTCCTAGACTACACTCCTACTTTGAGACTCTTTGTGGATACGGGCCCTGATGTGAAAAGATCTGATGTGAAAAGATCTGATGTGAAAAGATCTGATGTGAAAAGATCTGATTGGTAAAAAAGAAAATCAAAATTGGGCGGACGGTGTAAACGCAGCCTATTTATTTGCACAATTAGCTGCTGTCGCTCCTCACAGGGTTTAAACCTATCCAACTCCTACCATCTCCTACCTGGGTGTTATGTTGTAGCATTTAGCTGCTGTCGCTCCTCACAGGGTTTAAACCTATCCAACTCCTACCATCTCCTACCTGGGTGTTATGTTGTAGCATTTAGCTGCTGTCGCTCCTCACAGGGTTTAAACCTATCCAACTCCTACCATCTCCTACCTGGGTGTCATGTTGTAGCATTTAGCTGCTGTCGCTCCTCACAGGGTTTAAACCTATCCAACTCCTACCATCTCCTACCTGGGTGTCATGTTGTAGCATTTAGCTGCTGTCGCTCCTCACAGGGTTTAAACCTATCCAACTCCTACCATCTCCTACCTGGGTGTCATGTTGTAGCATTTAGCTGCTGTCGCTCCTCACAGGGTTTAAACCTATCCAACTCCTACCATCTCCTACCTGGGTGTCATGTTGTAGCATTTAGCTGCTGTCGCTCCTCACAGGGTTTAAACCTATCCAACTCCTACCATCTCCTACCTGGGTGTCATGTTGTAGCATTTAGCTGCTGTCGCTCCTCACAGGGTTTAAACCTATCCAACTCCTACCATCTCCTACCTGGGTGTTATGTTGTAGCATTTAGCTGCTGTCGCTCCTCTCAGGGTTCAGTAAGTCGCCCTATTGCCCTTCACACTGTAGGGGGCAACACATAGAGAGGTGTCATCAATCATCTTTTAAACCTATCCAACTCCTACCATCTCCTACCTGGGTGTCATGTTGTAGCATTTGAGACTTCCAACATGTCACGTCCTGCTAATCACAAACAGTTAGCCCAATTAGTTCTGTATGTTGACAAATTTATAACACACACACACTTTTTTTTTTACAGTATCTTCTCACAAATGATATAAAGAAGCCATTCATTTAAACATATACTGTAGAGTATAACCTTTTTTAAGTGCTACAATTAACGAGAACACATTACTTTCATTGCCAAAATGGACCTCCTAGTGGCTATCAAGTGGAGATCTGTCACTGCATTTTACTCAACCTTCTCCCTCATAGATACAAGACTCTCAACTCTTTGGGGACGGCCTTTTCCTCTGTATTTAATGGAGCTTCTATTAATGCACTGTCACTACGTAAACTCAAACAAACTTCAATTAGACGCATTACTTGTCTCTGCACCCAACTACCCTCTTTTCTGCAAGTGGAAGCATTGGATGCACAAACGCAAACACAACGCAAACACAACGCAAACACAACGCAAACACAACATTGGAAACAGAAGCTTTAACCGAAGACCGCAGAGGACGCTGACACATGTAATCTTATAGTAGTTTTGCTTGATTCCAACTAAAGAAAAACAAGTGGACATTGGGCTCTGGATGTGCTTTTATTTTGTGTATGTTCAGGAATTGTCTGGAATTACTGTAAACTACAGTATAGTATTGCAAAATAGTTTGACATTGGGCCATAATAAATATTTACATGTAATAAACAAACAGTGTCACATAAATTATGTCCCCCTTGGCTGCCTCAGCACAATGGGGATACAGTCTGTTGGAGAGACCTCGAGAGGGGGACGGTCCCTGTGGACATGGGAAGTTTATTTGGTGATGAGGTTAGGGGGTTACGCCGTGGCCTCTTTTACTGAACAGAGGTGAAGGCTCCATTGACATCACAACAGTCAAGACCCTTGTTGTATGTATTTTCAAGGTGACCATGAAACAAACCCTCATACCAATACAATAACTGATGTCATTGAATGTTGGTTGCTATCCAAGGTTTGGGATTCATTGGGGACCCCCACGGTGTGCACACTTTTGTTCCCACACATTTTTGTTTTAGCCCAGCACTAACTGACTTGATTAAGCTCATCACCGCTTGATTAATTGAATCAGATGTGTGAGTGCTGGGTTAAAACAAAAATGTGTGGCGTTTTTTTCCCCTAATTCCATTGAGGCATGATAGAGAACTACTAACACTCAGTTTGATTGTTTCAAAAGAGATTGCCACTCTATTTATTATTTTTAAAACATCAACTGCTGGTGTTGTTTGCATTAAACAATCATTACTAAAACAAATTATTATACTGTACAATTATATATACAGTACCTTTCAAAAGTTTGGACACAACTACTCATTCCAGGGTTTTTCTTTATTTTTACTATTTTCTTCATTGTGAAATAACACATATGGAATTATATAGTAACCCAAAAAGTTTTAAACAAATCAAAATAGATTTGAGATTTGAGATTCTTCAAAATAGCCACCCTTTGCCTTGATGACAGCTTTGTACATTATTAGCATTCTCTCAACCAGCTTCATGAGGTAGTCACCTGGAATACATTTCAATTAACAGGTGTGTCTTGTTAAAAGTTTGTGGACTTTCTTTCGTTCTTAATGTGTTAAAGCCATCAGTTGTGTTGTGACAAGGTATGGGGGTGATATACAGAAGATAGCCCTATTTGGTAAAATACCACATTAAAAAAGTCCACATTATGGCAAGAACTGCTCAAATAAGCAAAGAGAAATGACAGCCCTACATTACTTTGTCATAAAGGTCAGCCAATCCAGAACATTTCAAGAACTTTGAAAGTGCAGTCACAAAAACCATCAAGCGTTATGATGAAACTGGCTCTCATGAGGACCACCACAGGAAAGGAAGACCTAGAGTTAACTCTGCTGCAGAGAGTAAGTTCATTAGAGCTACCAGCCTCAGAAATTCAAGTAACAGACACATCAACTGTTCAGAGGAGACAGCGTGAATCAGGCCTTCATGGTCAAATTTCTGCAAAGAAACCACTTCTAAAGTATACAAATAATAAGAAGAGACTTGCTTGGGCCAAGAAACACGAGCAATGGACATTGGACAGGTGGAAATCTGTCCTTTGGTCTGATGAGTCCAAATTGGAGATTTTTGGTTCCAGCCGTGTCTTTGTGAGACGCATAGTAATGTAGGTGTACGGAGGATCTCCGCATGTGTGGTTCCCATGTTGGAGCATGGAAGAGGAGGTGTGATGGTGTGGGGGTGCTTTACTGGTGACACTGTCTGTGATTTATTTTAGAATTCAAGGCACACTTAATCAGCATGGCTACCACAGCATTCTGCAGTGATATGCCATCCTGTCTGGTTTGCACTTAGTGGGACTATTATTTGTTTTTTTCAATTCTTTTGTGTAATTTGCAAATCTGCGTATAGTTAATGATATCACCTATGATATTTCAGAAATTGTAATACAAAAGTGTTTGATATTTGTGTCAATGTTCAACTGGTAAAAGGTCATTATGATATGATTAAGGGGGGATACCCTGTTAGGGTGTGGTGTCTGGCCTTAATTTTTAAAGTATCCAAAATAAAAAAAATAAAAAATAAGATTTTCATTGCATTTTGGCTTTTTCTCAACAATGAATCAGCTCGACATCTGTAGGTGTCTCTCTGGAAATCCTGCAACCTTACATTTAACTAGTCCAACGCTATAACCACCTGCCTCTCGTTGCACTCCACAAGGAGGCTGTCTGTTACGTGAATGCAGTAGAATCCAAGGTAAGTTGCTAGCTAGCATTAAACTTTTCTTATAAAAAACAATCAATCAATCATAATCACTAGTTATCTACACATGGTTGATGATATTACTTGTTTATCTAGTGTGTCCTGCATTGCATATAATCGATGCAACGCTGGGGGATGATTTAACAAAAGCGAAAAAGTCGTTGGACAACTGTACCTAACCATAAACACCAATGCCTTTCTTAAAATCAATACACAGAAGTATATATTTTTAAACCTGCATATTTAGCTAAAATAAATCCAGGTTAGCAGGCAATATTAACCAGGTGAAATTGTGTCACTTCTCTTGCGTTCATTGCATGCCGTTAGATAAAATACCAAACGGTTCCGTATTTCACTGAAATAATAAACGTTTTGTTTTTGAAATGATAGTTTCCGGATTCAACCATAGTAATGACCCAAGGCTCGTATTTCTGTGTGTTATGTTATAATTAAGTCTATAATTTAACAGAGCAGTCTGACTGAGCGATGGTAGACAGCAGCAGGCTCGTAAGCATTCATTCAAACAGCACTTTCGTGCGTTTTGCAAGCAGCTCTTCGCAAGCACAGCGCTGTTTATGACTTCAAGCCTATCAGCCTAATGGCTGGTGTAACCGGTGTGAAATCGCTAGCTAGTTAGTGGGGTGCGCGCTAATAGCGTTTCAAACGTCACTTGCTCTGAGACTTGGAGTAGTTATTCCCCTTGCTCTGCTTGCTCCGCGGCTTATTGTGGAGCGATGGGTAACGCTGCTTCGAGTGTGGCTGTTGTCAATGTGTTCCTGGTTCGAGCCCAGGTAGGGGCGAGGAGAGGGACGGAAGCTATACTGTTACACTGGCAATACTAAAGTGCCTATAAGAACATCCAATAGTCAAAGGTATATGAAATACAAATGGTATAGAGAGAAATAGTCCTATAAATACTATATTAACTACAACCTAAAACCTTGGAATATTGAAGTCTCGTGTTAAAAGGAACCACCAACTTTCATATGTTTTCATGTTCTGAGCAAGAAACTCAAACGTTAGCTTTTGTACATGGCACATATTGCACTTTTACTTCTCCAGCACTTTGTTTTTGCACTATTTAAACCAAATTGAACATGTTTCATTATTTATTTGAGGCTAAATGGATTTTTATTGATGTATTATATTAAGTTAAAATAAATGTTCATTCAGTATTGTTGTAATAGTCATTATTACAAATAAATCAATACAAATCGTACGATTAATCAGTATCAGCTTTTTTTGGTCCTCCAATAATCGGTATCGGTATCGGCGATGAAAAATCATAATCGGTCGACCTCCATATTACAGACTCGGTCAGGGAGTGGTTGAAAATGTCAGTGAAGACACTTGACAGAGCATGCTTTGAGTTCACGTCCTGGTAATCCGTCTGACCCAGCGGCTTTGTGAATGTTGACCTGTTTAAATGTTTTGTTCACATCAGCTACCGAGAGCGTTATCACACAGTCATCCAGAACAGCTGGTGCTCTCATGAATGCCTCAGTGTTGCTTTCCTTGAAGCGAGCCTTGAAGGCATTTAGCTTGTCTGGTAGGCTCACGTCACTGGGCAGCTCGTGTCTGGGTTTCCCTTTGTAATCCGTAATAGTTTTCAAGCCCTGCCACATCCAATGAGCGTCACAGCCGGTGTAGTAGGATTCAATCTTAGTCCTGTATTGATGCTAAGCGTCCGGATTAGTCTCCTGCTCCTTGAAAGCGGCACTCTACCCTTTAGCCCGATGCGGATGTTTCCTGTAATCCATGGCTTCTGGTTGGGATATGTACGTACTGTCACTGTGAGGACGACGTCGTCGGTGCACTTATTGATGAAGCCGATGACTGAGGTGGTGTACTCCTCAATGCCATTGGATGAATTCTGGAACATATTCCAGTCTGTGCTAGCATAAAAGGCCTGTAGTGTACCATCTGCGTTATCTGACCACTTCCTTATTGAGCGAGTCACTGGTATTTCCCGCTTTAATTTTTGCTTGTAAGCAGGAATCAGGAGGATATAATTATGGTCAGATTTGCCAAATGGAGGGCGGGGGAGAGTTTTTGTATTTTCATCTCTGTGTGTGGTCTAGGATTTTTTCTCTGGTTGCACATGTGACGTGCTGGTAAAAATGTGGTAAAATGGATTTAAGTCTGCCTGCATTAATGTCCCCGGCCACGAGGAGCACCACTTCTGGGTTAGCATTCTCTTCTTTGCTTATTGCCTTATATAGTTAGTTGAGAGCGGTCTTAGTGCCAGCTTCATTCTGGGTTGATAAATAGACGGCAACGAATAATATAGATGAGAACTCTCTAGATAGATAGGTCTACAGCTTATCATAAGGTACTCTACCTCAGGCGAGCAATACCTCGAGACTTCTTTATATTAGACATTCCACACCAGCTGTTATTGACACCCCTCGTCTTACCAGAGGTAGCATCTCTGTTCTGCCGGTGCATGGAAAATCCCGCTAGCTCTATATTGTCTGTATCATCGTTCGTCTCGTGAAACATAAGATGTTACAATTGTTGATGTCCCGTTGGTAGGATAATCTTAATCGTAGGTCATCCATTTTTTCCCCCAATGATTGCACGTTAGCAAGAAGAACACATGGAAGTGGGAGTTTACTCGCTCGCCTATGGATTCTCAGAAGGCTGCCCATCAGTGTCCCCTTTTCCTGCGTCTTTTCTTCACGAAGAAGGCGTGGCTCTGGGCCTGTTCCAGTGAAAGCAGGATATCCTTCTCATCGGACTCATTAAAGGAAAAAGATGATTTCAGTCCACGGTGAGTAATCGCTGTTCTCATGTTCAGAAGATATTTTCTGTCATAAGAGACGGTAGTAGCAGCATTATGTACACAATAAGTCAAAAATAAGTTCCACAAAAGGCAAAAAAACTACCAAAATAGCACAATTGGTTGGGAGAATGTAAAACGTCAGCCATGATCTTCGGCGCCGTCTTCAAAACTCTTGACACTCCCAGCAGAGATGATGTAACCCAGAAAGGGGATGGTGGAGCAATGGAACTCGCACTTCTCCTCCTTCACAAACAGCTGATTCTCCAGAAGGCGTTGAAGAACCTGCTGGACGTGGCACATGGGTTCTTGGGGGGAGCAGGAGAAGATGAGGATGTCATCAATGTAGACAATGTCATCAATGTAGACGAAGACAAACCGGTTCAACATGTCGCAGAGAACATCATTTTCCAGATCCTGGAACACAGCAGGGGCGTTGGTGAGGCCAAAAGCTATGACCAGATACTCATAGTGGCCGCTGGCCATGTTGAAGGCGGTCTTCCACTCGTCCCCCGCACCATGTGGTAGATGTTCCGTAGATCCAGCTTGGAAGAAGACAAAGAGTACAGTCGTCCCCAAGGCGGTGTGGTGCTAGGGAGAAGGTTAATCCCGCAGTCATAGGGTCGGTGTGGTGAAGCGAAGTGGCACTGGCCTTGCTGAACACCTTCCAGAGGTCCTGGTACTTCGCAGGGATGGCGGAGAAGTCCGGTGCACCTTCCGAAGACGTCTCGGGGCAGGTTGCGCTGACTTGAGACAATGGCCGTGGCAGAACAAACTCCAGCCCATGATGGCACCCGTGGACCAGTTGATGAGGGGATTATGTCACTGGAGCCAGGATAATCCCAAAACCATGGGAATTTGAGGAGACTTGATGAGCAGAAATGTAATAGTCTCGCTGTGATTCCGTGACACACGTAAGTTGATGGGAGTAGTATTATGAGTGACCGTCCAGCACTCTAACATCCATAGGAATGGAGAGGGGCTGAGTGAGGATGTTCAGCTCGGAAGCCAGGGTAGCGTCCAAAAAGGTCTCATCGGCCCCAGAGTCAATGAGGACTCTGAGAGATTTAGATAAAAGAGGTGCAAGCAAGTGAAGCAAAAATGTTTTCCATGTGGCCACCAGAGTACTCACTCCTACCGGTTAGCCTGATCTTTTTAAAGGACACAAAATGACCAAGAGTCCCGCAATACGGACAACTCTTCGTGTTGACCCTGTATTTCCATTCCGCTGGCGTCAGCCCAGCTCTGCCTAGTTGCATAGGCTCGGGAAGTGGTGACTCGGCTATCTTCGGCGACTTTAAGGGGGTCAGGAAATCTTGGGTTCTCTCGGCAACGTGCCCGTCAGGGACTTCCGGGATGACTTGGAGGCAAAGGTGGAATCCCTGGACGTGCGAGTGAAATCGAACTTGCTCTCCCTCTGTCGTTCCCGTAACCGCCCATCAACGCGATGAGGGCATCGAGATCTGTAGGTAACTCCCGAGCAGCAACCTCGTCCTTGTCCTCATCCGAGACGCCATTCAGGAACGTATTGAACAGCACTTCTCGCTGCCAACGTGCGGAAATCCACTGCATCATCTGCCACGCTGTGGGAGTCCTGCCGAAGCTGGATTAGCTTCCGGGCAGCTTCTCTCCCAGAGAATGGGGCATCAAAAACCTTCTTCTTCTCTCCCACGAACCCCTTCAGCTGTTATTCCCATACAACAGTAGCCCACCATCCGCGTGATGATGTAGGCTATCTTGGAGCGATCCGAGTAGGGAAGGAGGATTACTGAAGCTCGAAGACGAGGGCACACTGAGATAGAAAAGCCTGACAGGTGCTCAGCTCTCCATTGAAGCGTTCCGGGGGAGGTAAGATGGGTTCCCGAGAAGATGGAGGGACCGGTGAGGCGGCGCTGCTAACTGCTGAGTTACTGTGGGGCCTGGGGGGTTACCACCGTAGTAGGCTGCCTCCCAGGTGAAAAAGATCAGGCTGTGAAACTAACTATTAAGGGATTTTAATGTCTTAGTGTTGTTACATGGAATTACACCATAACAACAGCACTACTCATTTGGAAATATATAGTTTCAACTCTAATAAACAAATACAAATGTTTGTCTACAGTAGCAGGCAGATAAATTGCTCTAGCCACTTAATGTTCAGCATAAACACATGCAATTGAAGTAGCATTCGCTCAGATACATTTCTCATTGACTTTGAGGACATGGTCAGAAGGTTACGTTGACAGAGACCAGATGTTTTAAGTATAGAGTGCGAAAACGAATACTTTGGCCAATGGAGTTCCAGCGCCAGTCTTTCATCACCAACACACTGCAATTAGAACAATGGAAACAAAAGGCATCTGACACAACCTCAGGACCAAGTTGTCATTATCAAGCAGCATTGGTCGTACAGGGTGTTCCACTCCTGTCATTGGTCGAATGAGGAGATACTGAACACCTGTACGACTTGTGGTAAAACAGTGCATCATGAAGGATTTATTAACAGATCCAGCATAGATTATCTGTGAAAACAGTTGACTCTTGAAACACAGAGCTTTGCCAGACTCTTGGCCAATGACTCTGTCCAGAAGGAAGACTAACTGTAAATTACCAAAAAATAACCAGTTATTCAATGAACAATGTGACACAGGGAGTCAGAGAGAAATCACCTTGCCAAGAAGCAAGTCATACAACAATATAAGGAACATGTAGAGAAAGAGACAAATCTCAAACTTGGTATCTGTATTGGATGTGTGACATGATGGATTTTAGAAAGTTCTTTAAAATCTTGATTTAGAACGTCATAACTAAGACAAATTGTTGAAATGTTGAGATTACAATTGGGTGAGGTCCAAAATCCTCAGTGTGTCACTTTCATTTTAAAGACAAAGAAATATGACACACATTCCCAGAAACCTGTTATGACATCATATCGGGAACACAACACATAAATCTCATTATCAAAATTTACTGTGGGTCATAAAACTGTAGCAGGAAAGAGCAGAGGGAAAAAGAACGAGCAAGGGGAGCTTCAACGTGTGAAAAACTAACAAAAGTGCCTGGAAGGGGTAATACACTATAAAGTGCATTCGGAAAGTATTCAGACCCCTTGACTTTTTCCACATATTTTTTACGTTACAGTCTTATTCTAAAATGGATAAAATACATGTTTTGCCGCATCAATCTACACACAAAGTGAAAACAGCTTTTTAGAAATTTTAGCAAATGTATTAAAAGAAAAACATAAACTCCTTATATACATAATATATATATATATAAGTACTCAGAAACTTTGCTATGAGTCTCAAAATTGAGCTCAGGTGCATCCTGTGTCAATTGATCATCCTTGAGATGTTTCTACAACTTGATTGGAATCCACGTGTGGTAAATTCAATTGATTGGGCATGATTTGGAAAGGCACCAGTCTATAAAATTCCCACAGTTAACAGTGAATGTCAGAACAAAAACCAAGCCATGAGGTTGAAGGAATTGTCCATAGAGCTCCGAGACAGGATTGTGTCAAGGCACAGATCTGGGGAAGGGTACCAAAACATTTCTGCAGCATTGAAGTTCCCCAAGAACACAGTGGCCTCCATCATTCTTAAATAAAATAAGTTTGGAACCACCAAGATTGCTCCAAGAGCTGCCAATCAGGGGAGAAGGGCCTTGGTCAGGGAGGTGACCAAGAACCTGAGCCAAGATTCACAAAACCTTCTTAATTACACTCAGGGCAGTGAGAGAAAAAAGCTCATGAAAGCAATTGAACATGTTTAATTCACACACAAACTTCATCTGAACATTTCAGTATTGACTTTTTTAAACCCAAGAACATCTTTTAGAACAGTAATCTCAGTTGGAAATTTGCTAACATGATTGCCATTGCCAGCTAGATAGCTAGCTAAATCGGTTGCCTAGCAACAAACATCTTAAGAAGATACGTAAGAACATATTTGAGGAGTTCGTAAGAAAAATATTACATCTTAAGATATTGTTGAGGAATTGCACTTTTTTTTTTTCTTAAGCAGCTTCTTATGTTTTTGCGTAAGAAGTGTTTTGTGAATCTAGGCCCTGATGGTCACTCCGACAGAGCTCCAGAGTTCCTCTGTGGAGATGGGAGAACCTTCCAGAAGGACAACCATATCTGCAGCGCTCCACCAATCATGCCTTTATGGTAGAGTGGCCAGACGGAACTCACCCCTCTGTAAAAGGCACATGACAGCCTGCTTGGAGTTTTCCAAAGCACCTAAAGACTCTCAGAAACAAGGTTCTCTGGTCTGATGAAACCAAGAACTCCTTAAATTAATATATTTTTAATTTAACTAGGCAAGGCAGTTAAGAATTTTTTTTATTTACAATGACTGCCTACCTACTCCAGCCAAACCCGGACGATGCTGGGCCAATTGTGCACCAGATGTGATACAGCCGGGATTCAAACCAGGGAATGTAGTAACACCACTTGCACTGAGATGCAGTGCCTTAGACCGCTGTGCCACTCGGGAGCCCATGTGTGTATGATGTATGTATAAATATGGAGGAAGTGGGTGTAAGGGAAATAGAAAGTTAACGTAAAGGAGAGAGAACGACAATGATAGAGAGCGAAAGCTGAATTGAGTGAGAGCGAAAGATACACAAAAGGAGAGACGAGGCATTCTTGCATTATGACGATTCAACTACAACAGTCAAACACACTGACTCATCTGCAGATGCTGAGCAGAGCAGTGGTGACAGAACCTGCATAAACATGAACAAATATGGGTCTGAAGCCACCAGTCTCCCTCCCTCCCAGGTCACACCCAGACCTGTAAACGTGCCAGCACGTTTACTTCCCATTTCCACCAATGTCTTCTGGTACCAAAGACTGGCATGCTGTCTAACCACCATCCAAAACAAAAACAATGAGTTTGAAATGGGCACAAAAGTTCCTCTGAGCTTGGCATGATGATACATTTTACAGTTGAGGTCGGAAGTTTACATACACCATGCCAAATGCATTTAAACTCAGTTTATCACAATTCCTGACATTGAATCCTCGTAAAAATTCCCTGTTAGGTCAGTTAGGATCACCACTTTATTTTAAGAATGTGAAATGTCAGAATAATAGTAGAGAGAATGCCTTATTTCAGCTTTTATTTCTTTCATCACATTCCCTGTGGGTCAGACGTTTACATACACTCAATTAGTATTTGGTAGCATTCAATTTCAATTGTTTAACTTGGGTCAAACATTTCATGTAGCCTTCCACAAGCTTTCCACAATAAGTTGGGTGAATTTTGGCCCATTCCTCCTGATAGAGCTGGCATAACTGAGTCAGGTTTGTAGGCCTCCTTGGTCGCACATGCTTTTTCAGGTCTGCCCACACATTTTTTATAGGACTGAGGTCAGGGCTTTGTGATGGCCACTCCAATACCTTGAATTTGTTGTCCTTAAGCCATTTTGCCACAACTTTGGAAGTATGCTTGGAGTCATTGTCCATTTGAAAGACCCATTTCCGACTAAGCTTTTAACTTCCTGACTGATGTCTTGAGATGTTGCTTCAATATATCCACATAATTTTACTCCCTCATGATGCCATCTATTTTGTGAAGTGCACCAGTTCCTCCTGCAACAAAGCACCCCCACAACACGATGCTGCCACCCCCGTGCTTCACGGTTGGGATGGTGTTCTTCAGCTTGCAAGCCTCCCCTTTTTCCTCCAAACATAACAATGGTCATTATGGCCAAACAGTTCTATTTTTGTTTCATCAGACCAGAGGACATTTCTCCAAAAAGTATGATCTTTGTCCCCATGTGCAGTTGCAAATCGTAGTCTTGGCTTTTTATGGTGGTTTTGGAGCAGTGGCTTCTTCCTTGCAGAGGTCTTCAGGTTATGTCGATATAGGACTCGTTTTACAGTGGATATATATACTTTTGCACCTGTTTCCTCCAGCATCTTCACACGGTCCTTCGTTATTATTCTGGGATTGATTCTCACTTTTCGCACCAAAGTACGTCCATTTCTAGGAGACAGAACGCATCTTCTTCCTGAGCGGTATGGCTGTTTAAAGGCACAGTTAACTTAGTGTATTTCAATGTCTGACCCACTGGAATTGTGATACAGTGAAACAAGTGAAATAATCTGTCTGTAAACAATTGTTGGAAAAATGACTTGTGTCATGCTCAGAGTAGATGTCAACTTGCCAAAACTATAGTTTGTTAATAACAAGAAATTTGTGGAGTGGTTGAAAAACAAGTTTTAATGACTCCAACTGAACTGTATGTCAACTAAGGTCATTGTATTCCTAAAGTGAGATCTGCTTGATCACAGCTCCTTGACTACTCTTCATTAGTTCTATGAATATTACAAAGCAAACTCTCTACCAAGTCTTTCCTTAAACACCACATCAGTTTGGCAAGGAAATTGTCTGAAAGCCACCTCACATCTGTTCCTCCGTACTTTGGATGGCCTGGTCTTTCCTGTAAATAAACACTTCTATTTTCCATAGTAATTACTGTACATTTTCAACATCTTCCCACAGTCCCAAATAGAAGGTTTGGACATCATCTCCCGAAGTCTCTGTCATTGGTCACCAGTAACATAACACCAGGGCTGTGCACAGACCTTTCAAGGGGCATGTGCTAAAAATGAAAAAGGGGGATTTTTTTTACTGATTGTGATTTATCTTCAATGCTCTTAAATAATAACTTCTTAATAATATATGCATAATCTTCAAACTCATGATATACAGTGAGTATCATAAGTATTTTACCCCTTGGATTATTTTTTTTGTTGCTTTACAAAGTGGGATTGAAATGGATTTAATTGGGATTTTTTTTGTCATTGATCTACACAAAATTCTCCATAATGTCAAAATGAATATAACTCCCCAAATGTTTACAAATGAATACAAATTAAATAACTAAAATATAGCTGTTGCATAAGAATTCACCCCTTTCTTTAGGCAAGCCTAAATTTGTTTAGGAGTAAAATGTGGCTTAACAAATCACATAATAAGTTACATGGACTCTCTGTGTGAAATGATAGGAATTGACATGATTTTTTAAAACCTGTTGTAACTCCCCATCCCGTGTCTGGGATCGTTGTCATCATCTGACACTAATTAGCATAACGCAACGGACATAAATATTACTAGAAAATATTCCTATTCATGAAATCACAAGTGAAAAATATTGAAACCCAGCTTATCCTTGTGTTAATCACCCTGTCATCTCAGATTTTGAAAATATGCTTTACAGCCAAAGCAAGACAAGCATTTGTGTAAGTTTATCGATAGCCTAGCATAGCATTATGTCCAGCTAGCAGTAGGCAACTTGGTCACGAAAATCAGAAAAGCAATCAAATTAAATCGTTTACCTTTGATGAGCTTCAGATGATTTCACTCACGAGATTCCCAGTTTAGATAGCAAATGTTCCTTTTTTCCAAAAAGATTATTTTTGTAGGCAAAATTAGCTCCGTTTGTTCTTCACTTTGGCTGAGAAATCGACCGGAAATTGCGGTCACGAAAACACCGAAAAATATTCCAAATTAGCTCCATAATATCGACAGAAACATGGCAAACGTTGTTTATAATCAATCCTCAAGGTGTTTTTCAAATATCTATTAGATAATATATCAACTGGGACAGTTGGCTTGTCAGTAGGACCGAGAGGAAAAATGGCTACCTCTGTATTTTACGCCATCAGGTGACCACTTATGCAATATAGTCGCTTACGCTCATTCTTCAACATAAATGCGTGAAACTACGTCAAAATGCTGTAGACACCTTAGGGAATACGTAGAAAAAGGAATCTGGTTGATAGCCCATTCACTGCTCAATAGGGACGCATCGGAACGCAGAGCTTTCAAAACATGAGTCACTTCCGGATTGGATTTTTCTCAGGCTTTCGCCTGCAATATCAGTTCTGTTATACTCACAGACAATATTTTTACAGTTTTGGAAACTTTAGAGTGTTTTCTATCCTAAGCTGTCAATTATATGCATATTCTAGCATCTTGTCCTGACAAAATAGCCCATTTACACTGGGAACGTTATTTTTCCAAAAATGAAAATACTGCCCCCTAGTTACAAGACGTTTTAATGACTAGCCCTTCTCCCCCATACATACAACATCTGTAACGTCTCTCAGCCATGTATTGAATTTTTGAAAAGCCCCATAAAGAATGGCAGTGATTGGTAGATGGGTAACAATAAAAAACAATCTGACATTGATTATCTCTTTAAGTATGGTAAAGTTAATAATTATGCTGTGGATGATGTATTAAACCGTCAAGACACAACAAAGACACAGTCATCCTTCTGAACTGAGCTGCAGGACAGGATGGAAACTGCTCAGGGATGTGACCTTGAGGACATTTGTGATTTTAAAATAGCTACAGTTTAAAAGCTGACATATATAATTGTTTTAAGCTATTTGATTTGGAATTTTAGGACCCCTTCAGGTATCAAAATAATATATAGAAAAAATGGTGGTCATATTGGTTTGCAGGATGGTTTTATTATATTACTTAGATTGACGCACCTGTGGTCTGGGCACCGTTAATAGACTCTACGGCGTTTTAACAGCTGTGATAGGAGAAAACTGAGGACAGATCAACTACATTGTAGTTACTCCACAATAATGACCTAAATGACAGAGTGAAAATAAATATACAAATATAAAGAATACTAATATTCCAAAACATCCTGTATGCAACAATATACTGCAACAAAAAAACATCCTGTATGCAACAATATACTGCAACAAAAAAACATCCTGTATGCAACAATATACTGCAACAAAAAAAATGTGGCAAAGGAACAAACTTAAGACAAAGCCTTATGTTTGGGGCAAATACAACAGAACACATCACTGAGTAACTGCTTCCTTATTTTTAAGCTTGGTGGTGGCTGCATCATGGTATGGGTATGCTTGACATCGGCAAAGACTGGGTCGTTTTTCAGGATAAAATAAATGGGATTGAAGCTAAGCACACGCAAAATCCTAGAGAAAACATGATTCAGTCTGCTTTACACTAGACACTGGGAGAGGAATTCACCTTTCAGCAGTACAATAACCTACAACACAAGGCCAAATCTACACTGGACATACAGTGAATGTTCCTTATTGGCCAAGTTACAGTTTTGACTTAAATCTGCTTGAAAATGTATGGCAAGACTTGCAAATTGCTATCGAGCCATGACCCACAATACTTTGACAGAGCTTGAAGAATTTTGAAAAGAATAATGGTAAAATACTGCACAATCCAGGTGTGCAAAGTTCTTCGCGATTAAACCAAGAAGACTCACAGCTGTAATCGCTGTCAAAGGTGTTTCTAATATGTACGTGCATTCAGAAAGTATTCAGACCCCTTTTCTTTTTCCACATTTTGTTACGTCACATCCTTGTTCTAAAATTGATTAAATTGGGTTTTCTCCTCATCAATATACACAGTATACCCCATAATGACAATGCAAAACAGGCATATTAGCAATTGTATTAAAAATAAATACTGAAATATCACATTTACATAATTATTCAGACCCTTTACTTAGTACTTTGTTGAAGCACCTTTGACAGCGATTACAGCCTTGAGCCTTCCTGGGTATGACACTACAAGCTTGGCACACCTGTATTTGGGGAGTTTCTCCCAGATCAGGTTGAATGGGGAGTGTTGCTGCATAGCTATTTTCAGGTCTTTCAATCGGGTTCAAGTTCGGGCTCAGGCTGGGCCACTCAAGGACATTCAGAGACTTGTCCTGAAGCCACTCCTGTGTTGTCTTGGCTGTGAGCTTAGGGTTGTTGTCCTGTTGGAAGGTGAACCTTCACCCCAGTCTGAGGTCCTGAGCGCTTTGGAGATGGATTTATCAAGGATCTCTCTGCACTTTGCTCCCTTCATCTTTCCTTCGATCCTGACTAGTCTCCCAGTCCCTTCAGCTGAAAAACATCCAAACATCATGATGCTTCCACCACCATGCTTCACCATAGGGATGGTGCCAGGTTTCCTCCAGACGTGATGGTTGACATTCAGGCCAATGAGTTCAATCTTGATTTCATCAAACCAAAAAATCTAGCTTCTCATTGTCTGAGAGTCCTTTAGGGGCCTTTTAGCAAACTCCAAGCAGGCTGTCGTGCCTTTTACTGTCGTGCCTTTGGCTTCCATCTGGCCATTTTACCATAAAGATCTTATTGGTGGAGTGCTGCAGATATGCGTGTCCTTCTGGAATGTTTTCCCATCTCCACAGAGGAACTCTGGAGCTCTGTCAGAGTGACCATCAGATTTTTGGTCACCTCCCTGACCAAGGCCCTTCTCTCCCGATTGCTCAGTTTGGCCAGCTCTAGGAAGTAGCTTGGTGGTTCCAAACTTCTTCCATTTAAGAATGATAGAGGCCACTGTGTTCTTGGGGACCTTCAATGCTGCAGCACTTTATTTTTACCCTTCCCCAGATCTGTGCCTTGACACAATCCTGTCTCGGAGCTCTATGGACAATTCCTTTAACCACAAGGCTTGGTTTTTCTTCTGACATGCACTGTCAACTGTGGGACCTTATATAGATGGGTGTGTGTCTTTCCAAATCATGTCCAATAAATGTAATTTATCACAGGTGGACTTCAATCAAGTTGTAGAAACATCTCAAGGATGATCAATGGAAACAGGATGCACCTGAGCTCAATTTCAAGTCTCGTAGCAAAGGGTGTGAATACTTATGTAAATAAGGTGTTTATTTATTTAGAACAAATTCTAAAAACCTGTTTTCGCTTTGGGGTATTTTAATGAGGAAAAAAAGGTATTTCATACATTTTAGAATCAGGCTGTAACGTAACAAAATGTGGAAAAAACCTTTTCCACACTTTGTTGACTTACAGCCTTTATTCAAATTCAGGCTGTAAGCCTGTTGACTTACAGCCTGAATTTGATTAAATTGAGATTTTGGGTTACTGGCTTACACAAAGTGAAATTGTTTTTAGACATTTTTACAAATTAATAAAAAATGAACATCTGAAATGTCCTGGGTTGTGTGCTTTTGTGTGCTTTGTTGAGATGTTGACATCACTGGTGGGATCCACCTGTTCCAGGACAGTTGTGGCCAGGCCTGTGTTTGCATACACTGTGGCTGGTGTTTGCATTTGTTTGTGCTCTGCGGTTGATTGTGCAGTTCTGGACAGGAAGTCAGCTACATTTAGTTATTTGCCTTGTTTGTATTGCAGATGGAGTTGGTATCTTTGTAGCCTTGGCAACATTCTCTGCAGTCGCTTGGGTGTTGTGAGTAAGGATTTCTTGAAGATTGTCTCGAGTGGTTTGTGGTTGCTGTGCAGATACTGGTCAAACTTGTCATATGCAAAAACAATGGTGATTTGTGCATATCTCTGTTCGGGAACACTTTAATTGGATATTCCTTCTGTAGATGCTCTACAGACTATCCTAATGTCAACTATCTACTAACCATAACCTTAACCCTTATACTAAACCCTTATTCTAAACCTAACCCTAACCTTGGCAAGCAGTTGCTTATCAACAGATAGTTTGTTGATAGTATGACCATCTGTAAAGCATCTACATGACTAACTGTTTTATAGTCTCAACTTCTGCTTTATGCTGTGGTAGCCATGTCCATACAAATACATTCAATGTCTTTGTCTGTCAGCCTTGTTATTGGCTCGCACACATCACATAGGTGGGGCATGAATTTTGCAAGATAGTTCACAAACCCCAACATCCGCTGTAGTGACTTGATGTCGGTCGGTGTCCCCACTTTCTGAACGGCTGTTATCGTCTTTGGTTCGTGTGGTGAGAAGATGACCCATGTACGTCACGCTAGATAGCTTTATCTTGAGTTTCTTTTTGTTCAACTTCAGGTTTGATATCTCTTGCACTCTGCAGGAGAGCTGTAAGGTTTTTGTCATGATCTGCCATCGTCTCTTTGTTTGTGTCGCCACATAGAATGTCATCTGCGATCACACTCACTCCAATTTGTACCTTTAGTGCTTCACACAGTCTGTCCTGGTATTCTTCAGCTGCTTGCTTGATTCCAAATGGCATTCACAGCCATCTATACTTGCCCACAGGTGTGCTGAAAGTTAGATAGCTACTCGCTTCATCAAGTTTGACTTGCCAATATCTATCTTTAGCGTTGAGTACAGAGAATACCTTTCAGTTGGATATCTCTGGTAGAATCTCTTCTAAGGTGGGAATCTGGAAGTGCAATCTCAGTAAGGCTTTGTTGAGTGCGTTGGGGTCCATGCATACTCAATGACGACCATGTTGCTGATCCACAGGGTTGGCTCTGGGACTTTTGTGATGATGTCTGCGTTGTCCATCGAATGTATGGCCTTTGTGATCCTTTTCTTCAGTGGAATAGGTGTCAGTCTTGGTGGCTACTGCACAGGCCGGGCTGCGGTGTCTACTTCTAGGTGTAGCTCTCCAGGAAGGCAGCCAAGCCTGTCTAACCTGTCACTGTACTTAGCTGTGGCTGTAGTTTACTTGTAGTAGGCTGGGTCTCTTACACGTGTCAACTGACAACAGAGGAATATGGGATGTCTCCATGACCTAAAACTTTAGATTACATTTTTTTCCATCATGATCTGCTTTGAGATTGCATTCTCCTGTTGGCTTTATCAATTTGCCATCATATAGCTTGAGTATAGCTTTGATCCATAGGAGAGCTGGATTGTCGTCTTACATGACACACTGTAGGTCTCCATAGCTTATGACACTGTTGATCCTGTCTAGTTGACATTTAGTTGTATGGCAGGGGCGATATGTCAATGGCTCATCACTGTGTGGAGCTTGCTTAAGGTTAATGAACCATTCGTTTTCCTTGTCTTCCATAGAATTAACATTTGAGATGCGCCACATAAAATTATATGTGTGAAATGCTTGATAGTGTATGTGATGTAAACAGAGAGGTCTACCTTCTTGGGGTATTGACTGGTTTTCATCAAGCTGCCCACTCAAGACGAAGCTTCCTACTGTAACCAGTGCCAGTAATCTGGTTCAGATTATAAATCAACCTACCAGGGTGTTTACAAACACTACAGGAACAAGGTCATCCACATATATCAACCCCTATTTTTACTAATGCTGTAGAACTTTGTTCTAAGCTGTATCCGTACCCATTGGATGCAGTGATCACAACATAGTGGCTATATACAGGAAAGACAAAGTTCCAACAGCTGGGCCTAAAATAGTGTATAAGAGATCATGCAAAATATTTAGTTGTGACTCTTATGTGGATGTTGTTAAAAATATTTGTTGGTCTGATGTGATTAACGAGGATCATCCAGACGCTGCACTTGATGAATTTATGAAATTTAAGAAACTGACTGTTCGAACTGTTAAGGCACCATGGATTGATGAGGAATTGAAAAACTGCACGGTTGAAAGAGATGGGGCAAAAGGAGTGGCTAATATCTCCGGCTCCACATCTGATTGGCTGACTTACTGCAGACTGAGAAATGATGTGACTAAACTGAACACAAAGAAGAAGAAACGTTACTATGAAGCCAAGATCAATAATACAAAGAATGATGGGAAGAAACTTTGGACTTTAAATTAAATTATGGGCAGAAAGTCAAATTCAACTCCATCTTTCATCGAATCAGATGGCTTATACATCACAAAACCATTTGATGTTGCCAATTATTTTAATTATTATTTCATTGGCAAAGTGGGCAAACTTAGGCAGGAAATGCCAACAACGAACAGTGAGCAATTGTATTCATGCATTTAAAAAAGTATGAAAGGAAAGCATTGCAAGTTGAATTTTGTAAAGTTAGTGTGGGAGAGGTGGAAAAATAATTGTTATCGATCAACAACGACAAACCTGGCCTGGACAACTTAGATGGAAAGCTACTGAGGATGGTAGCTGACTCTATAGCCACTCCTATCTGTCATATTTGTTTATCTGAGCCAAGAGAAAAGTCTTTGTCCTCAGGCCTGGAGGGAAGCTAAAGTAATTCTGCTACCCAAGAGTGGTAAAGCGGTCTTTACTGGTTCTAACAGCATACCTATAAGCTTGCTGCCAGCTCTAAGCAAACTGTTGGAATAAATTGTGTTTGACCAAATACAATGCTATTTCTCTGTAAACATATTAACAACTGACTTTCAGCATGCTTATGGAGAAGGGCACTCAACATGTACTGCACTGACACAAATTACTGATGATTGGTTGAAAGATTGTGGGAGCTGCCCTTTTAAATTTCAGTGCATCCTTTGATATTATTGACCATAATCTGTTGTTGAAAAACGTATGTGCTATGGCTTTTCAACCTCTGCCATAATCTGAATTCAGAGCTATCTATCTAATAGAACTCAAAGGGTTTTCTTAAATGGAAGCCTCTCTAATGTCAAACATGTAAAGTGTGGTGTACCGCAGGGAAACTCTCTCGGCCCTCTACTCTTTTTGCCACTGGCATTAAATAAAGTATGTGTGTCCATGTATGCTGATGATTCAACCATATAAGCATCAGCAACCACTACTAATGCAGTCACTGAAACCTTAACAAAGAAAACTAAGAGCATTGTATTTGGTACAAATCATTCCTTAACTGCTAGACCTCAGCTGACCTCAGCTGAATCTGGTAATGAATGGTGTGGCTGTTGACCAAGTTGAAGAGACTAAATTACTTGGCGTTACCTTAGATTGTAAACTGTCATGATCAAAACACTGTAAAGATGGGGAGAGGTTTGCCACCCCAAAAAGCAAGTTCTGCAGGCTCTAGTTTTGTCTAATCTTGATTATTATCCAGGCGTGGTCCAGTGCTGCAAGGCAATTCCAAATTGTTTGCATAGTCAACTTACACACAGCTCTGACACACACACTTATCCCACCAGACATGCCACCATGGGTCTTTTCACAGTCCCCAAATCCAGAACAAATTCAAGAAAGCGTACAGTATTATATAGAGCCCTTATTGCATGGAACTTCCTTCCATCTCATATTGCTCAAATAAACAGCAAACTTGATTTCAAAAAACAGATAAAGCAATCTCATGGCACAACACCTCTCCCCTATTTGACCTAGATAGTTTGTGTGTATGCATTGATATGTAGGCTACAAATGCCTTTACAAAAAATGTATGTAGTTCTGTCCTTGAGCTGTTCTCGTCTATTGATGTTCTGTATTATGCCATTTTGTATTATGGTTCATGTTTTGTGTGGATCCCAGGAAGAGTAGCTGCTGCTTTTGCAACAGCTAATGGGGATCCTACTCAAATACCACATTGCCTCTGTGGTTTAGTTATCTGACTCATTGTCTTCCTTGACTAGATTGAGTTGAGGTTTGTGCTGTGCTTGTTTACAAACTCTGCCAAAATGGTTTTGTTTGCCACATGTTTTATAGGTGATACTGTGCATTTGGCATTGGCATGTACTGAACCACAGAAATGATGGGGTAGGTTTTTTGGCATTCTATTTGTATTAGTATCCCCTGTAAACTCTGTCTGTTTACAATCATATGTTTGGCTTTTTGATTCTGAAAGTTGCTCACGGTAGTTAAAATGTACAGTCTCTGGTTCACCTCCACCAATTTTCTTGATTTGCATTTGTGGTTGTTCACTTGAACAACATGTCTATGGCTTAGTTCAAAGTGAGGTTCGGTTCTCTGAGCATGCTCATTAACAGGTGGCATTCCTTTCCAATCACTGTTAGCAGAGTTGCTAAGCGGACTACTGCCTCCTTGTTGTCGAGACCGGTACCGATCTCATAGTTTTCTCCTTGTGCTTAAATTGTTTTCCAGTTGTTACTGTATGTGTCACCTTTCATGTCCATACCCTCTGGGCACAGACATCAGATCAACATCTAGTTTTGATATGTGTGACGACCCTCCCACTTTGTCTGCCGAATTCTCTCTCTTTGCTCTTGTTTTCCTTAATAGGATGTCGGTGGGCGGAGCCGGGAGGGTCATCAGCGAAATTGGACACACCTGGGCTCTTCCCCAGTCATTGAGGAGGCTCTCTCCATGCAGACACACTGTTAGATTTTGTTTGTTTGTTTGGGCACCTTTCAACACCCCTCATTATCACATCTATGCATGCAACCACTCACTTACACTACTGACTACACACACCATTGTTCATTGTATTTAGGCTAATTCAGTTAATACATATATTTTTGTTATTCCTTATCTCCACGTTGTCTCCCTTTTGTTACAGACTTCGAGCCGGTTCGTGACATATGCATTTGTTTGAGTTGTCAACCAAATGTGAATTCCACATTAAATCAACCAAAAATGTCACCATGTCATTGGATTTAGGTTAAAACGTTGGATGAAAAAGATATGAAATTCCCTTACGTTGATGACTTTTTGCAAATCCAATCCGTTTTTTCACTTTCATTGAAAATCATTGCATTCAAACAGTTTTAGCCCAGTGGGTAGGCTCCGGTACGGGAATTAACAGGTAAGCCATATTTTTTGCTTTCGTCGTAGCTGGCTAGCTAGTGTGCAAGTCTGTTCCTAGAGAGTGCTCTTCTCTGTGTATTCTTTTGATTCAAGGACATACCTATTTGGTTCTGACTTCTGACATGTTTTATGGAATGATTATTCAATACAGAGCAAGGTAATGTTCATAAGAATGTATTTACTTCAGCATGCATACAGCTCCCTTAAGTGCATAGTAGGTAATGCCTAAGTTGGCTCATTGATACAGAGAGGGCCACAACAGCAGTGCCATCCATTGGCTTGGTGACATCTCATCACAAGTACCAACCCAATACTATAAAACTCTGCAACCGTATTTTATTGCCATAATCAGAGAGGGTATAACTGAAGAAATGTAACAATTTTAGCTGTATTCACTGCTTATCTAAATTATCTTTGTTGTTTGAGAAGCAAAGTTCTGTTGACCGATGTGCAAAAATACATGGACGAGTTCTATAACCCTAGTTATATGATAGTGTGTTAAGACATGGCCAGAGGGCAGAGACTTACTTGGGGCAAAGTAAAGAACTGTCTCAGTGTCATGTGTGACAAATTGATATAATTGGATTGTCTGCTGCAGTGACATGTGGCGTGGCGTCGCTGTGACAATGTGATTTTTAAGGTATGAGCAGAAGTAGTTGGCTGTAGTCATGGTTACAGTGCATCACATTTGTGTGTGGGACCATTAACAAGAGAAAGAAATCTGGCCATAGAATGCTTCCTTTTTCTAGGAATTGTTTTGCATGCAATTGCGGGTGTTGGACATCTTGCAGGTGATAGATTGTGTTGAGTGATGACTCCCTCGGTCCCCTACTAGCACACAAGCTGTGCTGTTTCCTACCACTTAATGTTTACCACATTTACTTCTCTCTGAATTTGCTAATTAAGCACCCTGGTGAACAAAGACTTTTATGTATAAGTGAAGTATATTAAGAGATCATATGTTCAAGTGTTCATCTGCTCTTTTTATTATTCGCTGTGTTGTACAATCATGCACCTTCTTGTGTTGAACATCATAGACCCAGACGAGATGATGATGATTCCCAGGAGTCTACTATAAGTCTATCCTGCTGTCTACGGAAACAATGTTCCCTCGCCATCTTTTGACAGCTAGAAATACATCTGCACTCTGTGTTTATCTTAACTTGATATATGTCCTATTTACATATTTTGCATTCAAGGGAGCTTTGCCATATACAAATCAGCTAACACAATATTGTTTGGAATAAAAATGATTTACCAGTGGCCTTTCCCACTTGTCGGTGGCCTTTCCCACCGACACAAGCGCAAAACCTTTACCCACGCTTTGTGTACAGTATGTTTACCCTCTCCCCGATTGTATTACATCTTAAACGCCATTAAATTCACCCAAATTAATCTTTCATGCTACCTAAATAACCCTGTTACCATAACATGAAAATACCTGTTTCACAGAGTTTAGCCCTTTCACAACCTCTACAGTATGTTCTAACATATGCTTCTCTGGATGTTCATGGTGCAGTAATAATATTCCTCTTCGTTCCATTGTGATCTTAAATTTAAGAAGTTAGACAAATGTCCTCGGCTTGGGGCACGAGGATAGGCCTAACTCTGTGTACCATAATTCTCCACATACAGTATGCATGAGTCTTGTTCAATTAGACTTCTGACAGTGTTTCATAACGTTCCAGCAGACCTCCACAGTTTCTCCTAGCTGCTGTGGTACAGTACTCTGCAAGATTGGGAACTCCTTGTAAAAGACCTCACTTCAGTGAGAAGGTCCCATCTTTCACTCCCACACATTTTCCATCCATATGTCCAGGTCTCCGAGTAGTGTTTCTGCAGCTGCGAGCGTAAAAGTGCTGAGTAGCTGCTAACCACAGCCATGTTGTGGAGCCTTCTCTGAAGGCCGGCCATCTCTCAGTGTAGGGAAATGTCAGATGGATGGTATTAACTAAGCAGGCCTGGAGCAACCTGGGATGGAATACAGAGAGGCCTGCCTATACAACAGAGAACACTAGAGAGCTGCATAGACTTGTGGTTACAACCAAACTGTATGGTGCCGCAACCCACCCTGAAGCTTCTTGAATTGTTTGTTACAAAACAAACAATTAAAGTTTCAGGACAGAATTTATATTGGTTTAAAGTCTCCTGGCCAAAATAATATGGCAAGACCTGGTCCCGACCCACTGTTTGGGAAG
The DNA here is from genome assembly GCF_002021735.2 of Oncorhynchus kisutch. Lineage (NCBI taxonomy): Eukaryota > Metazoa > Chordata > Actinopteri > Salmoniformes > Salmonidae > Oncorhynchus > Oncorhynchus kisutch. The sequence goes on from NC_034202.2 coordinate 6,589,618, forward strand.
CACTGCTGGAAACCACCATAATTCAGATCTAAAAGTGCTCAGCATATGTGGGAACTCATTCAAGACTGTTGGAAGAGAGAATGCCAACAGCGTGCACAGCTGTCATCAATGCAAAAGGTGACGATCACAAATATAAAATACATTTTGATTTGTTTAACACTTTTTTTGGTTACTATATGATTCCATATGTGTTATTTCATAGTTTCCATGTCTTCATTATTATTCTACAATGTAGAAAACAGTTTTTTTTAAACACAAAATAACCTTGAATGAGTAGGGGTTTTAAAACTTTTTACCGGTAGTATATATCAGAAAATACTATCATTACAAATAACTTCACCATTTCCATACTTCAAAAGCTGAATGGAGTTTTAAATTCGCATTGTTAATGGATAAATCCGAATCGTAATTTTCTTTAAACCCGACATCACAGCATGGGTTCATGTGTAGATCAGATGTTAGTCAATGCAGAATATACAATAAAATTGCTGATGAACGCATGTTCCGGCCACCATGGATCAATACAGTATGTTTTGTTTTAAGTTCATTCAAATTTAGTCATTGTACCACTATTCCGCAATGTACCATATCAGTGTTGTACCATTCATTCCAGATGCGTCTTCTTACAAGCAGATGTGGATACAGTGAGGTCACCCACAAAGACACTGCTGATGCTATTAAATGTGGGGAACTGCATTGTGGCAGAGAATACCACAAAGATTAAAGATAAAGTCATAGTAAGATTCAAGTGGACATGAATGTCATCGACACCCAATTGATGGATTATGGTCCCGTGCATCGATTTAAAAACAAATAGTCTTGAAAGCGTACCACAAGACAACCATGTTGACACATTCTTCTTATGATCATGCTGACAGTTTCCTGTCTTGGGGGAATTAGTGGGATATAACCACGTGGATGGAGCGGTCCAACACTTTCAAGGGGACAATACCCATCCTTTGTCTTGTTCAGAGCCCAAAGCTAAAAGATTCCTCAGAGGAAAACCCCATGTTGTCTCTGTGCTTTGGGTAAGCTTGGATTCTGCTTGTCAGCTATAAGGCATCAAAAGGGAATCCATAACAATGGCCAATAGTCAAGAAACTGGACATTTCAATAGGGATCACACTTGAATGTGTCTGTGTTATTCATTCTTTGCCTTCAGGGCATTAGCGTTTGGAAACGCTACCGTATGGCTGGCGTCTTGTGAGCTCCGACCTAACTTTTGTATATTTGTGACTTTTTGGGCATTTATCTTAACTTTCTTTTGCACGAAATGTATCCGTTATCATTTCTTATGATCGACAAGAACTTTTGAACATCAGATCGGCAGTTACTAACCTCTATTTGGGCTTCAAATTCGACTCAATCATGAAGTTCTTTGAAAGGCTGGTTATGGCATACATCAACTCCATCATCCCAGACACCCTAGACCCACTCCAATTTGCATACTTCCCGAACAGATCCATAGGTGGCGCACAATTGGCCCAGCGCCGTCGGGTTAGGGTTTGGCCGAGGTAGGCCGTCATTGTAAATAAGAGTTTGTTCTTAACTGACTTGCCTAGTTAAAGGTTAAATACATGTTTGTTTTTTAAATAGACGATGCAATCTCAATTGCACTCCACACTGCCCTCACCCACCTAGATAAGAGGAATAACTATGTAAGAATGCTGTTCGGTGACTACAGTTCTGCGTTCTACACCATAGTCCCCTTCAAGCTAGTCACCAAGCTTGGGACCCTGGGACTGAACACCTCCCTCTGCAACTGGTTCCTAGACTTCCTGATGGGCCGACCCCAGGTGGTGAGGGCAGGCAACATCACCTCCCCATGCTGACCCTCAACATGTGGGCCCCACATGGGTGTGTGCTTAGTCCCCTCCTGTACTCCCTGTTCACCCATGACTGCATGGCCACGCACAACTCCAACACCATCAAGTTTGCTGATGACAAGATGGTGGTAGGCCTATTTTCCCAGATTCTAGCTCAAACAATATGGCCACCAATGATCTTGTATTAATGTTTGTTCTCGTCCAACAGCACCACCATGGGGCTGTGCACCTCCCAGAGCAAGTGTGCCAAATTCCATGACTTTGAGTCAAACAAATCAGGAGAAAATAAATTTGCCCGTTATAGTGCCCCCATATGGTCAATCTGAATGTGTTTGTATATATTGAGTCTTGACAGTTTTTTTTACGTGTATCAAGTTTTGTTACAGTAAAAAGTAACTTTGATTTATAGGACTTTTTTTGCCAGCCTACGTGAATGTTCATTGGTCCATAGTGGCTCTATTGTTTGAGATACTAAGCTGGAAAATATTGAGTTGAGAGACCTTGGCCAATAAATGTTATATATCAAGTTGCGTGCACATCAGTCTTTGAGTTTTAAGAGTAGCATATTAAAAATAGTGGGAAATCTATCTTGGCGGACCTTCTGGGTCCTTGAGAGGTGCATCGAATATCATGACTTTAAGTCTCAAGGGGTGAGGGGCGAGACCTTTCAAAGTTTCCATCTTCAATTGTTTGTTCAGGACCGACACTGGAGATGGGAAGCAAGAACAAGGAATGAACATTTAATGGAAAACTGACATCAAACAAAACAACAGAGTGATGACAATAATGCTGACACGGGGAACATAAGTGAGGAATAGAGCAATCAACAACGTGAAGGAGTCCAGGTGAGTTCAATGAGCGCAGATGCGTGTAATGATGGTGACAGGTGTGCGTAATGAAGGGCAGCCTAGAGCACCAGAGAGGGGAAGCAGGAGCAGGCGTGACAGTCTCCCCCCCCCCCCCCACCCAGGGGCACCTGGGCGAGTCTGACGGGCTAGCCGTCGCATGGGTGCTGGACTAGCTGGCTGAGGCGTAGAAGCACGACAAGTTGGCTGAAGTGTGGGAGCCCGACGAGCCGTCTGAAGTGTGGGAGCCCGACGAGCCGTCTGAAGTGTGAGAGCCCAACGAGCCATCTGAGATGTGGGAGCGTGACGAGCCGGCTGTGGTGTGAAAGCCTGATGATCCCACTGAGGCGTAGGATCCCGCCGAGGCATGACGTGGGATGGGAGCCTACCGAGCCAACTGGGGCAAGGAAACCTCTCGAGCCAGCTAAGGTGTGGAAGCCCGACGTGCCAGCTAAGGCACCCCCTGTTCCATTGGCGGCAGCACCCGGACCCAACATCACCACCAAAAACAAAAAACAAGAACTCCCTGATGCTTCAAATAGTGGTGTCAGCATTCTGTCAGGACCAACGCTGGAGACGAGAAGTAAGTACAGGGAGTGAGCGTAGCCAAGTGGTTAGAGCATTGGACTAGTAACCGAAAGGTTGCTAGATCAAATTCCCGAGCTGACAAGGTACAAATCTGTCGTTCTGCCCCTGAACACGGCAGTTAACCCACTGTTCCTAGGCCGTCATTGAAAATAAGAATTTGTTCTTAACTGACTTGCCTAGTTAAATAAAGGTAAAATAAAAATAAAAAAATGTAATGGAAAATGGACATCAAACAAAACAAGAACAGCATCTGGACAAGGGGAACAAAACCACATGATGACAATAATGCTGACAAGGAGAACATAACTGAGGAACAGACCGATATAGAGGGAGCAATCAACAGGTGAGTACAATGAGCGCAGATGCGCATAATGATGGTGACAGGTGTTCGTATTGAAGAGCATCCTGCCGCCCTCGAGCGCCAGAGAGGGGAAACAGGAGCAGGTTTGACAGTTCGAGCCAACATATGGCTAATTGACATGGCATTGCATGAGAGGGTTTGGCCCTTGGCACTTTAGCATCATGCAAGGTTGCATCCTCTTAGGCGTTATTATCTCACAGCAATTAGCATTTTCCCTGAATTGGCGGAAGAAGGAAAATAATGAACACAAACAAATACAATAGGGTTTCTCCGAGCATTGCTGCTTGTACCCCTAAAAGGCAATATTCCCAACCCCCACTAACACTCATTCGCCTGCCTGTCTGTCTGGTTAGCCTTTTTATGAACTTAATTGATATGGTGTCTGAGAGACCATATGAAGGCTAATTTATCTCTTCTCCCCTTTTGGTTTGTAATTAAATGTTGCCCCTGGGAATAGATTTTAATTAGTGGCACGCTTGGTTTTCTGGCTACGGTTGTCCTTAAGCAGAGGTTTAGGATCAGTTTACCCTGCCCAGTTTCTAAATGTAACCATTAGGTAGACAAACAGAAACCAGCCTTAGATCCGTGTCTGGGACCTAGGGGAATCTAGTTAACGTTAGCTGGCTGGCTCCCTAGCTGACGTTATTATTTGTTTCCGATAGCTGTTTGCTTTTCTAGTCAGGGCATTGTTGGCATTTTGTTCATTGTTGTTTAACTAGCTAACTTTAGCTGGCTGGCTCGTTAGCTAACGTTACATGACATGTGTGATCTTAAATGTTATTTACTTAGCTAGGTTCATTGTTTACCTAGCTAGCTAACGTTAGCTGACTGGCTCCCTAGAGGACTTTATTATTTGTTTCCAAGAGCAGTTTGCTTTTCTAGTTTGCTTTTCTAGCTAGCTAACATTGAACCTGGTTGGTTAGCTCCCAGCACTGTGGCATTGTTGGCATTTTGTTCATTGTTGTTTAACTCGCTAACGTTACCTGACTACCTCATTAGTTAACGTTATGTGACGTGTGTACAACACCCATTGAATATGGCCGGTGTCAGTAAGCGTCTGCAGAAAAAAAGCGCAATGAAATTGTTGCCAGCAGAGGTGGTTAAGCTGTTTTCATGTTATCCAGATCATCTGCCAGAGCGTCAAGTGTGCGCTCCGAGAGCGAGACGAGTTGGCTGGGGCTAAAGTTTAAGAGAGTGTGAACGACGCTGAATGGCTGTAAGGAGATTTTCTTAAAAGTTTGTTTACAAGTTGATAAACTTTCAAAGCAGAATTACTTTCTCATTGTTCCTCAAATGCAGTGTATGATATACCATTCTGTAGCTCTGAGTCTCCACTTTTATCGAATGTAAAAAAAACACTCACATTTCACAAAACCAAATCCAGGTGGTAAGTCACATATGGTTTGCACTAGAAATATTTGGCTTTGTCAGTTCTATGATGAACAGTCCAGTATCCCCATTGGAAAATTACTTGGATGGGATGGATGGGATCTCCTCAAATCCCTTCTGACTCTTTCTAATATCTATTTAACTTGTATTTATCCAGGTTAGTCTCTTTGAGATTACATATATTTTGCAAGAAAGATCTAATCCAAGATATTAGATCTGGTCCAAGATAGTCAACCTCTAAACCATTGCCATAAGAGCACCAGGGTCAGCAGTGTTACAAATACTTTACTACTCAATCCTCCTAGGTCACTTAGGTTCTCCCAGCTTCTGCGGATGTACGGACTATGGAGAGAACATGGCTTTTGTTTTAGAGAGACAGGAGAAAGTGGGCTCTTTCTGACAGAGCTGTCCAAAATCCAGGGGCCTGTCAACAACGCACGCTCCATAGCTGCTCCGTTGTCTAAACAGCACCACTCCATACATCGGAGAGGATGGTGATGTCATCATTGTTAAGCTACTGTATCTCAGAGGTTGGTCAGAGTTGGAATGAGATAGACATACCACTTTCAATGTATCTATTTCAATGTCCCCCTACTTTTTCCATAACTTTCGAATGAGCAGCTAAACCTAAAAGAACTTTAAAAAAAAAAGCCAATTAAACCTTGACAATTTTCAAAGCTAACACTTCTCTGAGCCAAACCATGCCGCTTTGAAAGGAAGGAAATGCAGCTGAACCAGGATACTGCGTATCATGCGTTGCGGCGAGCACAAAACCCACTTTTCCACATTTGACTCTCTCGAACACGAGTGAGGCTTCTCCAGAGATGATGTCAGCCTGCTGAGTAACCAGCCCTGCAGTCCTCGTGGTGTACCTCAGCTTCACCATGGCCAACTAGCTCAAACGGTGACATTAAAAACAGCTGGCACATCACACACTCTCCTGCTGGCACAGGGTGCCCATGGCAGTATTCCCTCCTCACTGAATTCTCCAAGTGACTGAGAGCAGAGCAGAGCATGCTGGTGAGGAGAGAAAAAGGTACAGTAACACATATTTTCTCTCCCCCCTCTATCAGTAACACATATTTTCTCTCCCCCCTCTATCAGTAACACATATTTTTGAGAGATGTCAGAAAACACTTGATTTCTGCTTTACCTTCGGAACCCAGATCAGGTCCAATCGTGGGATGTCAAGTGGAGATGTCTTGACTAGGGCTGTGGCAGTCATGAAATTCTGTCTGCCGGTGATTGTCAAGCAAATAATTGCCGGTCTCATGGTAAATGTCCGTTAATTGACCTTGATAATTTATTGTTAAAACGAGAGGCTGCCTGGATCTTTAATTTAAAGACCCTTGCGCCCTTCGGTCTCAATGTAGACTTTGATCTGAAGCCATTCTTGGGATTATTGTGACTTTGCCATTGTAATTTTTTGTAAACTTGTGTAGTCAAATTAATCTATGATCGTATGCTATCCATTTGTTGTTTGTATGCTGTTCTTTGTTTGACATTTTAATATTTGATTATTAACCAATGGTATTAGGCCACTCTTGGCCATGATAACAGACACCTGTGTCTTTTGACACTATATAAACGAGTCATCCCTCAGTGTTTGATTATACCCTGATGAAGACAGCTTGGCTGTCGAAACGTTGGTAATTACATTTTTGCATCTGAGCTCCTAGAGTGTGCGGCTCTCTTTTATTTTCAATTGTCCGTTAATTAACATAAACACATTTAGCATCTCCTGGCTGCCACGCGTAGTCGACAAGCCACTGATGTAAGACCTTTGGAACATCTACATTTTAAAAAGTGCCATATGCCATATGGCTGTGGGCTACACTAGTTCATTTAGCAGACAAGGTTTGCTTAGAATTACGTGGCGTTATTTTATAGTACGAAGAATACAATTGAACATAGCTGATAAAAATAGAAAGGTGTCACGGGCATTGTAAGAAATGGACATAGGTGCAGCGTGGTCAGCGTACATATTCCTTTTTATTAGAATGTCGCCTTGAAGCTTAACAGGGCTATGATGCCTCTAACAAAGTTACCTACCCACACTGAAAGGAGGGAAAAAGGGCTACCTAAGTATGATTCCCTTCCAGAGATAACAATAGACAGCTGTCCCTGATTGAGAACCATACCCGGCCAAAACATAGAAATATAGAAACGTAGAAAACAAAACATCCCACCCCACATCACACCCTGACCTAACCAAATAGAGAAATAAAATGGCTCTCTAAGGTCAGGGCGTGACAGGACTCCGGCCGCAAAACCTGAACCTATAGGGGAGGGTCTGGGTGGGCATCTATCTGCGGTGGCAGATCTGGTGCAGGACCAGGATCTGGTGCCATGAATCATCACTGGAGGCTTCGTGCCATGGATCATCACTGGAGGCTTCGTGCCATGGATCATCACTGGAGGCTTCGTGCCATGGATCCTCACTGGACCGTGGAGACGCACTGGAGGTCTGGAGAGCAGAGCTGGCACAACCCGTCCTGGCTGGATGCTCACCCTAGCCCGGCAACTGCAGGGGGTTGGCACAGGACGCACTGGGCTGTGAGAGCGCACTGGAGACACTGTGCGTAGAGCCGGCGCAGGATATACTGGACCGAAGAGGCCAGATACACTGGAAGCCAGATGCGCTGAGCCGGCACCATCCATCCTGGCTGGATGCCCACTCTAGCCCAGCCAATGCGGGGAGCTGGAATATGTTGCCACCGGGCTATGAGAGCTCACAGGAGACATTGTTCGCTCCACCGCATAACACGGTGCCTGACCAGTACGACGCTCCCTCCGGTGAGCACCGGGAGTTGGCTCAGGTCTCCAGCCAATCCAATTTTTTGGGGGGGTGCTGCCTCTCGTGCCTGCTCCGTTGCTGTGACTCCTGGTAGCGAAGTCGTTCCTCCCTCGCTACTTCAGCCTGTTTCCATGGCAGGGTCTTGTCCCCTGCCATAACCTCCTCCCATGTCCAAGATGTCCTCCATTCTCTCCTCTCCTGGACCCAGGATCCCTGCTCCTCCTGGCCACGCTACTTGGTCCCTTGGTGGTGGATAGTTCTGTCACGGGCGTCGTAAGAACTGGACCAAGGTGCAGGGTGGTGAGTGTACATATTCCTTTTTATTAGTATGTCGCCAACAAAAACAATAAACATTACAAAATGACCGTGAAGCTTAACAGGGCTATGATGTCTCTAACAAAGTTAACTACCCACACTGAAAGGAGGGAAAAAGGGCTACCTAAATATGATTCCCAATCAGCTGTCCCTGATTGAGAACCATACCCGGCCAAAACATAGAAATAAAGAAACATAGAATGCCCACCCCACATCACACCCTGACCTAACCAAATAGAGAAATAAAACATCTCTCTATGGTCAGGGCGTGACAAAAGGATATTTTCTCCAAACGATTTGAGGGACTGTGCACATGTGGCTATTCTGTGTCAACAAAGAAACAGGTCATCCTATATGTTATTTATGCAACTTTGTTGTGATACAAACGTTGGGCTATATGTTTTGATTTTTAATACATTCTAAAGCTGCATGATGGAACTAATGATGATTTGAAAACAATTGCAGGAAAGGCATGAGCTCTGCTTTGCTTTTTTTCACACACTTAGTCTCACATTCACAATTAATACCTTGAATTTCCTGGCGGCATCCCCTTTGTGTGGCTGTAATACCCCCTAAAAAAATACATGCATTTGTGGCCAGTGGCCGTTGTGCCCTTGGGCTGAAAATAATAATAATAATTATCCCGGCTGCGTGCTTCAATGCACCTCTCACTCACATTGCTCTCTCAGATATCTCAATTCTTATTAGCCAATGCCCGACAAGGGGTCCTTCTCATAGGCTACAAGTGAAGACAGACACATCGGGGACGCAACTGCACGCATCCTTGTCGAATTCTGAAGATCTTGGAAGAAATGTCCACATTTACTTTCGTCAGTCAACAAGATGAGTAGGCCTAACGAATAACAAAAGCACTAGCTTATGTCAATCTACTATCTACCCCATAGTACAAAGGTTGACCTATTCTGTGCAAAAAAAGTATATTCCAAACATAGTCTGGGATAGTTGTGGGATGCGATAGATCCAAAATTAAGACTAGCATCAATTTTTTTAATGGCAATGATGCATTAGATCACAACGTTTAGCTTAAAATGTTGATAACTATTAGGCTATTTCTTCACATTATAAGCACAGCAATGCGCACACGGAGGTAGGCTATAAGGGCAAAGGTTCCAAAATGCAATCAGTTAGCAGGAAAACACAGTTCTCAAAAGTGACCGCAAATGTGATTATGCATGTAATGCTTTTAGTATAGATGTGCATTCAAAAAAAGGTATACCCTGTTTCTTGCACATAAGCTGGGCATCATTCACAAGTGATAATATATCATTCGCCCATCAGACTATTCTTGATTTAATCTTGTCTTCAAAAATATACAAAATAATATATGTGTGAAATTTGTTTTGATTTAGAATGACGCATTATCATTCACCTGTCTCGAAACAGGGGAAGTGGGAAAAATGCATGTCATCAATGCACTTAAACATCAAATGGAGGATGCTTTTCCCATGGTTCATTTTCATGCCAGCCAGGTAGGCTATACTCCTGTTGAAAAGAGAAGCAATGTGCTTAATATTAGGAAAGTTGAAAAATTAATACACACTAAACAAAATATAAATGCATTATGTAAAGTCTTGATCCCATGTTTCATGAGCTGGATAAAAATGACATTTTCCGTACACACAAATTGGTTTACATCCCTGATAGTGAACATTTCTCCTTTGCCAAGATAATACATCCACCTGACACGTGTGGCATATCAAGAAGCGGATTAAACAGAATGATCATTACACAGGTGCACCTTGTGCCGGGGACAATAAAAGGCCACTTTAAAATGTGCAGTTTTGTCACACAACACAATACCACAGGGAGCGTACAATTGGCATGCTGACTGCAGTAATTTCCACCAGAGATGCTGGTGCTGAGGAGTATTTCTGTCTGTAATAAAGCCCTTTTGAGGGGGAAAACTCATTCTGATTGAATGGGGTCTGACTCCCCAGTGGGTGGGCCTATGCCCTCCCAGGCACACATATGGCTGCACCACTGCCCAGTCATGTGAAATCCATAGATTTGGGCATAATTTGTTTATTTTAATTCACAGATTTCCTTATATGAACTGTAACTCAGTAAAATCTTTCAAATTGTTGCATGTTGCATTTTTTGTTCAGTATAATAGGCCTAGCCTCCCCTTTTTAACAGAGGCCATCAAAACTCTGTTTTCTCACGCAATTGCATATCCTATAGAAATGTTCTGCAACATGACCTCATGGGCTCTCGTGAAGTGTTTTAATCAATTTTTAGATTACATTTGCATTTTCAGAGTGATTAGAGAGACAATATAGTGATGAGTACCCGGCAGCTAGGCAGGCTACTAATGACCAGCTGCAGCATCAGAGCTTGGAGAAGCCTAATTACCATGACTAAACAGTCAAGTGGAATTTGACAGCAATCATGACTCGTGATTTCCGGTGTGGCTGTAATACAGTCACCGTAACAGCCCTAGTCCTGTTTGACAGACCCAGGAGCCAATCGCTCTTAACTTCCTATCTAATTCTAACCTTTGACCTAACCAGTGGCATACCGTTTTTCACAGTGCATTTCTTTCCCCCAGCACCGCATGGAGTGTAGTTATGCATGGAATGGATGCCTCTCAGTTTGGTGTTATGCTGACATCTAATCTTGTATTTCTATGCTAGTTGGGGAAATGGCTGCCTATTCACCTGTCTCTGAGGAGGAGATGAATACATCATTATGTCAATCAGACATCTTTAGCCACTTAATCATGAGGAGAGGGGATTATGGGAGAAATCACAGTAGACAATAAGGCCTCTGAGACAAACAACCCTTTTACCCTGTATTTCATCTTTTCATGCATTCCTGGTTTGATTAAATTGTGTAACGAGCAAAGCAGACATGCAGGAGCATTCCTGGGCTGTGGCTTGAGAAGTGAAACCTAATCACTATTTCTAGTAACTTTATCTGTGGTGTGGGGAGATATTGTCCTCCATATTGATGCTTTTCTTTCACCAAACCATAATCAAGTTCATGTCACTCGGAAGTACACACATGCCAACGATCTGTTTTTTTTTTTTAAGTATTACATTAGGGTATTCGCCATTAATGGTTGCCATTGTTACAATATACAATGTCCATTTTCCTGACATTTAAATTTCAACAAACCCAGAGAAGTTAAAAGCAGAAATTATAAGGTAGCCCTTTATGGTTTATATGTTTTGCTGTGTCCAGAGGTTTCGGAGACAGTTCAGGGAATGCTCCTAACCACTGCCAAGATGTGGTGGCTTTTCACGTTTCCAGAACCATGGTGGGTACTCCATTCCTGGCAACGGAGGACCAGTACCAGAGACGAGGCTCCAAAGGAGTGACTGGCCATTCAGAGAACCAGGTTGTGGTAAAGAGCTGTTTTGTTTCTCCTTAGCTGTCCCGTCAATGCCCTCTCCACTGAACCCACACTGCCTTTCCAACCCAGACTGCCTCAACTTCATCACCGACCGCGACTTTCAATCTCCATCATTTACATTTTGTTTTTTACTTTTTTATGTGAGATTCTTTAAAAAGCAGGTTAATACACATATATATACAGGTTCAAACGTATTATTAGTTCTGTAACCCGACGTATGCTTTTTTGTCATCCTCCATGATTTTAAGTGTGGCTGTATTATCGTGTTTTAAATTATCTATCAATCAAATCTATCATATCTATCTATGTTTTCTTATCTTATCATCCATTGTTCTGGGAGGCTGCTGCCAAAGTGATAACCTGTGTATGGCACAATTGGAACGCCGTGGCTGTACAGTAACATGCTATAAACCAATCTGTTTCCTTTGATACCATGCTTATCCATATGCGTTTCATATTGCCATGTGTGTAAAGGGTTCAAAAGAAAAGACACAGGGGTCATTGTCCTCTGGCACGGTGCACGCTTTATTGAAATCTTGCCAGCAGAATGCTCTTAAGCGTACACACCAGGGCAAGAGACAATGAATGTAATCTGGTCAGAAGATGGTTTGAGTTACAAAAGATTAGGCTGAATCCTATTTGAGAACTCAAACTGACATCAATGCAAGATGTGAAAGGCTGAGTCCAAGAATAAGTATACTGACAAGTTAGATTATTCCAAATTGTAGCTAAAAGGCTGCTATACTGTGGGTCATTCCGAGGAGAGACAGCTTGAACCGATTCTGGTGTTATTACATCATGCAGAGTGAAATCATGCCAAAACAAGGATTTGATTGGATAACAGAGGAAACTATCTTTAGTTCATGAAGTGAATCATCCCTCTCAGTATTTCGGGCACGTTGTTTCAAGGTGAGACATTCTCCACTACATCCAACTAAACGGACAATTAAACTGAGATTTCAGACAGAATTATTGGAGTCCACAGGGTTTCAAACCAATAAACGTAACCCATGTTTTCTGAGCATACATATTCACTGTTCTGGTTATTGAGGCAGTTGAACATAATGGATTTGATAAGAGGCAATTATTCCAATGGGTGTAAGTACTGTTTAATTGCAATGAAGCACTTTCCATTGCAATAACCAAGACTCTGAATGGACAATAGAAATGGGTCCTCTTGTTGCTTTAGGAGGGAGAGGGAAAAATCTGATGACAAAGCAGAGAAGCCACCGCTCGTAAAGAAGGAAGCCTAAAACCAAAACCAACCAAAACAATCTGGTGTCTCTATGGTAACTGCACCATCGCCCCTTAGATGTGGAGACCAGCGGGAGGTGGAACATTTATGAAGGTCTAGCTCATGGTTTATCCTCCTCACTTATATGCCCTCGGTGTGAACACGCACAGCAAATGTGCAGAGAATTTTGGTGTATTCTATCACCTCCAAATAGTTTCCCTCTCTTACAGAGATGAGTCAAATCTGGCAGGCTATATCAAGCCAACTCCATTGAGAGCTTTCCAGAAGTATACTTAAACCTGGTTCTAAATCCTTCATAGATGGTACTGTACCTAAACGTAACGTTTTACCCAACCTACTTCTATTGTTCTCCATCACTGAGTTAAAGATGTGTATTAGTCTAGACTACTGAGAGGTCTGTAGGCAACCGTCCAGTGACCTCTAACCCGTGTCAGTCTTTGTCAAAGACACACTTCTCTGGTGGTAGTTAGCGTCCATCTTTGTCTAGAGCAAGTGGCTCCTGTCTTTATCATTTTGTCCCCCAGCCAGCCAGCCTGACAGATGGCCAGGCGGACGACTTCACAAACCTGCCAGCTGCCGTTCTGGCTTTACCTCAACAATCCTGTCTGACAAAAGCTGGGGAAACACTTGACTGGGTCACCTACTTTTCACGTTGTCGTTGATAAATTATTATTGACACTAAAAACATAGTGAGAACAACACATTCAATGTCCGATAAGGGAAATATAATTATGAATGATGAAATAAGCTATTTGTAATCTGAATCACAGACATATTTCGTAGTATTCTGCCAGAACAACGAGGTTTTGCTTGTACACTGACAGTTACATGAATTTGGCTGCCACATGAGGTCTTCATTTGAAAATTTACATGTGAACTCACTGTCTCTTTGTGATTGTACAATTTTCGTCCAGCCTGCCTAGCTCCACGAATAATTCACTAACAAGGCAGTAATAGGGACATACGTTTTTCCTGGCCAAGTGACCAGAGTAGAAAAACAGTAACTACGCTATAGGACCCAGCATTTTTCAGAGTCAGATGACACGGTCAGTAAAAACCTCTGGCCCTTTAATTACTGATCTGAAGTATTTTAATATTGAATACTGTTCCAGTCCCTGTAAAGTGAGTCACAAATAACCTTTTCAGTAGCCAAGTTTCTCCATCCACCATGATCATTTGTCATTTCGGGCAAATGCCAGATGGGCTGGTCCATTTTTAGCCCAGTGGGCGTGTCTAACTTGTATTTTTTGTGTTCAATTATCTTTATCTGGCTAATAATGGGTGCCTCAAGGGAAAAATGGTCCGGTGTCAGATTCGACATCCAAAGTTTGATTGGCTGTCAAATCTGTAAAGATCTATGCCACAACACTGGAATAAAGTCAAAACCTTTGAGCCTGAAGTTAATGTAAATCCGCTAGGTTTGGGAGGAGTATCCTATCAAAAATAATTGTGCCTGGTATTTCCGGCCTCCTTGGCTATCCATTATTCCCTGGATCTATATCACGCCTGGAAAAAATTTACCATTTCCCCCATCGTAAATTAGAAAATACGGTGCTTACTTCTTGTCATAAGCATGAAACAGATTTGCACTTTGTCCCAATTTGTGGCTAGCTGATTTAGACATCATGTGCTTTTTTATTCAGCAAAAATAAAGACATCTAAAGCTTCAACGCTTTAAATATGGCCTTCAATCAATCAGTTATGTTAATCCTGACTAAAACAGTAGATTGGCCCATTGGCATGTTGAATACATATTTGCATTGCTTGCTCACATAGATATTCACATACAACATGCTTACAACAATATGTACAGTAACGAAAAATGTTGAAACAAACCTCTAAGCAGTTGAACTCGTTCAGCTCCAGTGAGCCACTACAGCTGTCTACACCGCAGGGCCCCAGCGTGACCAGACAGACACTGCATGCCTCTTGAGGTCACCGCATACTTCTTCCTTCCCAGTGGGATGCAGAGGATGCCCCTCTCATGTCACAAGTATATCCTAAAGTCCAAATATCCTCCTGTATCCTGGTGTCACTTCATGAAACGTCCGGCAGCCATGTTGCAAACCGTAACGCTATCAGCCATAGATGAGAGTTCACAGAGTTTTGAATCCAACACAATCCAACACAGAGGCTTGACAATCAGCTGAGTCAACTCAAACCCATATGTCTGACTGCTGCAGACAGCATAGCTAATACTTATCCTTCTGCAGACAATGCAATTCAGCAATGGATGATTTGAATGGTTTATTGTAATGGCAATCTGTCTCTCTGCAGGGAGTCCCCAACAAAGGTGCCAAAATCAATACAGACAATCAGACGTCGGTCGCACAAATCAGTGGCACGAAAGAGGTCAGTGCCTCCAGACATACTGTATAGATGTCAGGGTTGAAAGCTACCCTTCTGTCTGAACAATTGTGTAGTGAAAAAGAGTCATGTGTATTGTCAAATTGTAGAACAAAAGTAACATTTGTGATTGGATAATATGTGCAAATTCTAGCAAAGGCCCCGTAATAGGGATGGGGCAGACTGAAATCCTCGACTAAGCCATTTCTAGCTACGTTAGTGTGATTTTAGCAGTACAGTATCCAAGAGGGATACTTGTACAGTGCAGTAATTTGTAATACAAAACCAGTCCCCGCCAAACAGCCTGTCTCTATTTAGGAACCAAAACGTATTCATAATAGACGTGGTGTTTCCTGTTTTGGCACACATTCTCCCAGTTTCCTTCCATCACCATGCGTCTCCATCTCTCCTATCATGGTTATGGCAGTGTTTGAGTTTAACAGGGCTTGTGAGTGCTGAGTGCCGCCCTGCCTAGGCTCACTACAGCCAACCAGACAGTGACTAATCCCCCTCAGGCCTGCATCCATCACAGAGATAAAAGCCTGGGTGTGAAGTCTACGGGGAAATATCTGTCAGAATTAGTCTCTCTCTCTCTCTCTGAGTTTCCAGACAGCAATTGAAGAGGACTGACTGACAGCATGGTGAAACCACCCTCTCTGGGGAAATATGATAAGACTATGGGTTGGAGTGACAATAGGTTCTAATGTTAAAAAGAGGAGCCTGTTCTTGTAACTTCCGGTAATGTGGCATGAGCTCATCTTCTCCCATCTCCTTGGAGTGAGTTGTGTTCTAACCTGGAACAAGAAAACAGTCTGAAAACATCCAAGTAAAAAAGGAAATGTACAATTAATTGACTGTATGCTACAATGCATGTCTTTAAAGTAGCTTATATCCTCAAAGGCATGGAACCAATTAAACAGCAGTCACATCAATTCGTAATGACCTGTCCAGACCTTATCTGCTTTCTGTTTGCAGGAAGATAGTTTTAGAGTTTGAATAGCCATACTCCCTTTCACACACGGACCGCTCATCGCAAAATGATCGCGAGAATTTACTTCATCGTCCAGTCCCCAACTTATTTCAAGGTTGCATAACAGTTCCATCAAAACCCTAACACAACCCAAAATGTAGAAAGAAATTAATGTTTACGATAGGAAGGCAGTAGAGGTGCGTGGGTAAAATTACCGGGGAAGCCAATCCAGGAAATAGCCATATTACAACCTAAGTGTTGTGATAATTGGGTTGTCTGCTCTATAACCTGTTAGTTCATATAACTTGCCACTGTGATATAAAGGCCTCAGGCCCGAGACAATAAGAAGACAGTGGCAGAATAAAATCAAACACACCTTTGTTTCATCACAAAACCGGAGAGCAACCTCTGTCCGGTGAAGTCCACAAAGCATATTGCATATTATAAACAGTTACATGACCTACAGCGTGGTCAAGCAAGTTAATTAAGTAAAAACACATGTCCAAATCCCTGTCTCCATTCATGGCTAATTTAGGAAAGGGCCAATTTAGCTAGCTAGCCACCGGAGGACAACTGTATCGGTTGTCGTCGGGAGAAAGAGAGGACCAAGGTGCAGCATGGTAAGTATTCATTGTAATTTAATAAAGAATGAATACTGAAGCAAAAACAACACAGGTGGAAAAAGGCTACCTAAGTATGATTCTCAATCAGAGACAACTAACGACACCTGCCTCTGATTGAGAACCATACTAGGCCGAACACAGAAACCAACATAGAAAAACAGACTGCCCACCCCCTCACGCCCTGACCATACTAAAACAAAGACAAAACAAAGGAACTAAGGTCAGAACGTGACAACAACAACAACAACACAACGAGATGTAACAATTCAAAACGTTTTCTGTAATTTTCTTTTTCTTGGTAATTTGTTTGTGGAAGCCTGGCTTCCCTTGGCATCCATGATACATGCCACTGTAGGAAGGAGCGAGTTTAAAATATATATCAAGTATAGCCTGTGTAAATATTGGTTGTTTTTTAAACAGTTCCCAGATCAGAGGTTGAAATAGAGTTGAAATGAACAGCTTCCTGGGGTTCTTTGATCCTGTTTCTAACAGAGCTGCCTTGGAGGCATCCGGAGAAAGCTAATCATTGGCTCGCTGATTTACGACTGCATGAAAGAGGAAAGCTATTGGGCAATCCAGAACTAGTGCCAACACTAACACCTATCCAAGCCTAAACTGAAAACAAGGATTTCTCTCTCTATATATAAAACTGTTTCATGTGTGAAACCATAACAGCCTCTCCTCAGGGCTTTTGATAACAAATACGTCTGGAAGGGAGGGTTTAAATGAAATAAATATTAGGACTAGTTAGCAGCTGCTCCCTCTACCATTGACGTAAACTGTAAAAGAGATAATTCATTCAAGACTTTTGGGTCTATCCATTGCAGACTGTCTCACATGCTTCCTGTTTCACACCATACAGAACATCAACATCTGACAGGCCATATCGCCGTAGTGAAACCAGTGCCACTTAGCATTTTGATCAGAATCCCAATATTCCAATTATCGAACAGCCAAAAGTATTTGTTGCTAAACAAACTCATTGATGATTTCTATCATGAATGTTGATAGAGTATTGCATTATTATTATGCATTATCATCTCTGGCCGCTATCCCTCTAAGCTGTTGATCATAAGACAAAGGCCCAATGATTTTCTAAGGGCTCGATTCAATCTGTACCGCTGAAGTTCAGCGCTACAGTATAGCGCAGTTGAAATTTAAAGGCAGTGTTCCCCCATTCGTGGAGACTGCATTCACGGTAAACACTGCATATGTCGGCTCTTCTCGGAAATTACCTTCAAATTGTTATTGTGATATAGTGCTGAATTTCCACGATACTAATTGAATCGAGCCCTAAAATCTTAGATAACTAGATACATTTTATTCCCTACTTCAGCAAATCCTATAATCAGAAGTTTCTTCTCCAACTTGTTAAGACACAAATGGGGTGGCAGGTAGCCTAGTGGTTAGTGCATTGGACTAGTAACCGAAAGGTTGCAAGATCAAATCCCCGAGCTAACAAGGTAAAAATCTGTCGTTCTACCCCTAGGCCGTCATAGAAAATAAGAATTTGTTCTTAACTTGCCTAGTTAGATAAAGGAAAAAAAATCACAAAACTATTTACATTTTAGCAGATACTCTTATCCAGAGTGAGTTCAAACTCAAATCAAATCAAATTGTATTAGTCACATGCGTGGAATCCAGCAGTTGTAGACCTTACAGTGAAATGCTTACTTATGAGGCCCTAACCAACAATACAGTTAAAAAATATATGGATAAGAATAAGAAATAAAGTAACAAGTAATGATAACAATAGCGAGACTATATACGGGGTGGTACCGGTACAGAGTCAATGTGCGGAGGCACCGCTTAGTTGAGGTAATATGTACATGTAGGTAGAGTTATTAAGGTGTGTGTGTGGGGGGAGGGTGGGATAGCATTCTCACATAGGTGTTCCTTTTGTCCAGGTGGGAAAGAGCAGTGTGGAGTGCAATATTGTATCATCTGTGGATCTTTTGGGGCGGTATGCAAATTGGAGTGGGTCTAGTGTTTCTGGGATAATAGTGTTGATGTGAGCCATGATCAGTCTTTCAAAGCACTTCATTGCTACAGACGTGAGTGCTACGGGTCGGTAGTCATTTAGGCAGGTTACATGTTCTTGGGCACAGGCACTCTGGTGGTCTGCTTAAAACATGTTGGTATTACAGACTCGGACAGGGAGTTGTTAAAAATGTCAGTGAAGACACTTGCCAGTTGGCTCGCAGTACACATCCTGATAGTTTTACTCACATCTGCTTTCGAGAGCGTGATCACATAGTCTTCCGGAACAGCTGGTGCTCTTGTGCATGTTTCAGTGTTATTTGCCTCGAAGCGAGCATAGAAGTAGTTTAGCTCATCTGGTCAGCTCGTGTCACTGGGCAGCTCTCGGCTGTGCTTCCCTTTGTAGTCTGTAATGGTTTGCAGGCCCTGCCACATCCGACGAGCATCAGAGCCGCTATAGTCCTGTGTTTGCGCTTTGCCTGTTTGATGGTCCGTTGGAGGGCATAGCGGGATTTCTAGTAAGATTCCGGGTTAGAGTCCTGCTCCTTGAAAGCGACAGCTCTACCCTTTAGCTCAGCGCGGATGTTTCCTGTAATCCATGGTTTATGGTTGGAGTATGTACGTAAGGTTACCGTGAGTACGACTTATTGATGAAGCCAATGAATGATGTGGTGTACTCCTCATTGCCATCGGAAGAATCCCAGGAACATATTCCAGTCTGTGCTAGCAAAACAGTCCTGTAGCTTAGCATCTGCTTCATCTGACAGCTTTTTTCAATGGTGCTTCCTGCTTTAATTTTTGCTTGTAAACAGGAATTAGGAGGATTGAATTATTATTATATTAGAATTATTGAATTATTTGACATCTGCCAAATGGAGGGCGACGGATAGCTTTGTATGCGTCTCTGTGTGTGGAGTAAAGGTGGTCCAGAGTTTCTTTTCCTATGGTTGCACATTTAACATGCTGATAGAAAACAGATTTAAGTTCCCTGCATTTAAGTCCCTGGCCACTGGGAGCCCTGCCTCTGGGTGAGCGTTTTCTTGTTTGCGTATGGCGGAATACAGCTCATTCAATGGTGTCTTAGTGCCAGCCTCTGACTGTGGTGGTATGTAAACAACTATGAAAAGTACAGATGAAAACACTCTAAGTAGATAGCGTGGTCTACAGCTTATCATGAGATACCCTACCTCAGGTGAGCAATAGCCCGAGACTTCCTTAGATATCTTGCTCCAGCTGTTACTTACAGAAATAAATAGTCCTTAAATTGTCTTACCAGACGCCACGGTTCTATTCTGTCGGTACAGCATATAACCAACCAGCTGTATGTTGATAGTGTCGTTGTTCAACCATGACTCCGTGAAGCATAAGATATTACAGTTTTGAATGTCCCGTTGGTAGTTTAATCATGCGTGTAGGTCATCGATTTTTATTGTCGAAAGATTGCACGTTTGCTAGCAGAATGGAAGGAAGTGGGGGTTTATTCGATCGCCTACGAAATTTCAGAAGGCAGCCCGCCCTTTGGCTCCTTTTTCTCCACCTCCTCTTCATGCAAATCACAGGGATCTGGGCCTGTTCCCGAGAAAGCAGTATATCGTTCGCGTCAGACTCGTTAAAGGAAAAAAAAGGATTATGCCAATCTGTGGTGAGGAATCGCAGCTACATGAGCAATTAGGGTTAAATGCCTTGCTCAAGGGCACATAAACCAATTGTTCACCTAATAGGCTCAGGGATTCGAAACAGCGACCTTTCGGTTAATGGCTCAATGCTCTTAACCGCTAGGCTACCTGCTGCTACTTCTACTCTCAGTGGTGGCAGTGTTGCCTGTTCCAGAGTAGTCGAAGACGTTAGGATGAGACACACAGGAGATGAAAACACTGTTAAAACATTAGATAACATTGTGCCCTGAAAAGACGTCAGCATTATGAACATATGGCAGCAATGGATGAGGAGGAAAACAGTCAGTGGCAGAGTTAGACATCAAGAAATGACCGGAACGAGAAACTGGAACAGAACCATTAGTATGATTATACTACTTTAATTAAAGTTATCCCTGTGGGCTATGCAGCACTGAAATTAATTCCGGATTTTTCTAATAAATAATTTGGACCTAATCAGCGTCAAATGCTGATTAAAGCCTGATGAGGACCTCTGGGTCAAAAACATTGCTCTCAATAAAACTGTGGAAAATTCAACAGTGTGCAGACATCTGTCTTTCTTTCATGACTTTTCTTTTTGTACCCTGCACCTGCAAGTAACGGATGTGTGTATTCTACTTCTAAATGAGTGGATGCTGATTATGTCATCCGCTTTACTCAATGGTCACTACCTTGACTAATGTTCTGTTCACAGTGCCTGACCATGTCTGGACACAGTATTGAGTATTGCTGGTACTCAACATCTGTGCAGCCTGGTGATTAGCTGGCTCCACTTCCTTTTTCAATAGCAACAATAAGACTATTATTTAAAGACAAAGTTCACTCTCTGATTGCACCTCTTACACCCATAAAGACAATCCATAAGGCTCCATCAATTATGGGCAGAAAGACAAATTCAACTTATTCATCACAAAACCATTTGATGTGGAGAATTATTTTAATGATTGCTTTATTGGCAAAGTGGGCAAACTTAGGCACGAAATGCCAACAATGAACAGTGAGCCATCGTACTCGTGCATAAAAAAACAATATAGAATGAAATAAAGCAACTACATTTTGTAAAGTTAGTGTGGGAGGTGGAAAAATGATTGTTATCAATCAATAATGACAAACCTTTTGGCGTTTTACAACTTAGATGGAAAGCTACTGGGGATAGTAGCTGACTCTATAGCCACTCCTGTCATATACAAAATACTACAAAATACCAAAACAACAAATGTGAAAAGTCCTATCTGGTGCATAGACACAAAGACAGAAGACAACCACCCACAAAACCCAACACATAACAGGCTACCTAAATATGGTTCCCAATCAGAGACAATGACTAACACCTGCCTCTGAGTTTGAGTTTGAGTTTATTTTTATTTTTACAGGGACAGTGCACATTAATCAACATTTCAGTAAAAGTGCCGGTTTTAGCCAACCGGCTAAATTGAGAACCATATCAGGCCAAACGTAGAAATGGGAAAACTAGACACACAACATAGAATGCCCACGCAGCTCACATCCTGACCAACACAAAACAAAGTAAACACAAAAGAACTATGGTCAGAACGTGACATCAACACTGAAATAAGACACATGGAATCATGTAATAACCAAAAAAATGTTACATTTATCCAAATCTTTTATATATTTGAGATTCTTCAAAGTAGCCCCCCTTTGCCTTGATGACAGCTTTGCACACTTAATAGGTGTGCCTTGTAAAAAGTTAATTTGTGGAATTTCTTTCCTTAATACGTTTGAGCCAATCATTTGTGTTGTGACAAGGTAGTGGTGGTATACAGAAGATAGCACTATTTGGTAAAAGACCAAGTCCATATTATGGCAACAACAGCTCAAATAAGCAAAGAGAATCGACAGTCCATTACTTTAAGACATGAAGGTCAGTCAACGCGGAAACTTTCTAGAACTTTGAAAGTGTAGTTGTTTAAACCATAAAGTGCTATGATGAAACTAGCTCTCAAGAGGACCGCTACAGGAAAGGAAGAACCAGAGTTACCTTTGCTGCAGAGGTTAAGTTCATTAGAGTTACCAGCCTCAGAAACTGCAGCCCAAATAAATGCTTCACAGAGTTCAAGTAACAGACACATCTCAACATCAACTTTTCAGAGGAGACTATGTGAATTAGGCCTTCATGGTCAAATTGCTGCAAAGAAACCACTACTATAGGACACCAATACGAAGAAGAGACTTTCTTATGCCAAGAAACATGAGCAATGGACATTAGACCGGTAGAAATCTGTCCTTTTGGTGTGATGAGTCCAAATTTGAGATAGTTGATTCCAACCACTGTGTCTTTATGAGACGCAGAGTAGGTGAACGGATGATCTCCACATGTATGGTTCCCACCGCGAAGCATGGAGGAGGTGTGATTGTGTGTGGGTGCTTTGCTGGTCACACTATCGGTGATCTATTTAGAATTCAAGGCACACTTAACCAGCATGGCTACCACAACATTCTGCAGAGATACGCCATCCTATCTGGTTTGCGCTTAGTGGGACTATCATTTGTTTTTCAATATGATAATGACCCAACACCTCCAGGCTGTGTACACCCAACACCTCCAGGCTGTGTAAGGGTTATTTGGAGAGTGATTAGAGTGCTGCATCAGATGGCCTGGCCTCCACAATCAGCCAACCTCAACCCTACTGAGATGGTTTGGGATGAGTTGAGTGAAGAGTGAAGGAAAAGCATATGTGGGAACTCCTTCAAGACTGTTGGAAAATCATTAAAGGTGATGCTGGTTGAGAGAATGTTAAGCGTGTGCCAAATACAGTGGGGAGAACAAGTATTTGATACACTGCTGATTTTGCAGGGTTTCCCACGTACAAAGCATGTAGAGGTCTGTCATTTTTATCATAGGTACACTTCAGGCCTTGGGCTAACTAGCCGTGCTGCTTGGAGTAAGGCCACTGCACCAGAGCGGCGGAAGATGGTAGTGCAGGAAGTACGCCATCAGGAGGAGGCTGCAAGGTGGGCCAAGGCAGTCTCTCTTGCCAAACCGGGACCGTGGACTCGATGGGACAGTGTGGAGAAGAGGAAGATCAGCTGGAAGGATCTGTGGGCCATGGAAGCGAGGCGGTTGAGCTTTTCCATCAGAGCAACATATGACGTCCTTCCAACTCCAGTTAATCTTCACCAATGGTATGGTGAAGATCCGGACTGTGCCCTCTGTTCCATGCCAGCCAACCTCAGGCACATTCTCACGGGGTGTAAAACAAGCCTCACCCAAGGACGCTACACTTGGCGTCACAACCAAGTCCTTAAAAACCTTGCGTCCGCCCTGGAGGACAAGCGAGCTGCCACCAACTCCCTACCACCCCCAGCAGCATCACACCCCTTACGGACAAACTTTGTCCGCGAAGGGGCTAACCCACCCGAAGCGCGGCTCGACACCATTAGAGCGAGACCAGCTGCACTTGGCCCACGACTGGAAAATGCTAGCTGACATTGGCCGGCAACTTGTGTTTCCTCCGGAGATCGCAACCACCACCCTAAGACCTGACATGGTGCTCTGGTCCCGTTCGCTCAAGAAGGTCTTCATCATTGAGCTCACAGTACCCTGGGAGGACTCAGTAGATGAGGCTTATGAGCGAAAGCATCTGCGCTATGCTGATCTAGCTGCCGAAGCACGGCATCATGGCTGGAACACAGAAGTCCGACCAGTGGAGGTGGGCTGCAGAGGTTTTGTGGCAACATCTACAACCAGACTGCTTAGAGACCTTGGAATTAAGGGCCAGAGCCAGCGTTCGGCAATCAAAGCTGTATCGGAGGCGGCAGAAGGCAGCAGTCAGTGGCTCTGGATGAAGAGGAAAGACCCCAGCTGGGCCCCGAAGTGAGAGGGCCAGGAGGTATGCGGTCAACAATGCTTGACTCAGGGAGGAGGACGCCCCTGCCATGCATAGTCCCATGGGATGTTGGCTATCATCAACAAGGCAACTCCTATGACTAATTGGGAATGGGACGCAAGCGTAGGATTGATCACCCTGTCGCTGGCCGCCTTTGGCGAGGGTGTATAGTGTGAAAGGCCGAAACACCCTAGGAACCAAAGGTACACTACTGACGATGTGCTCCCCAAATTTCACCAGGCTCACTGTTCATTAACTCTTGGAAGTGCTTGCACAAAGGATAGTAACATCTCATCCTGTGTTCTTGGAATCAACTGTGAGAGACGGAATCTAAAACATAAATCCAGGAAATCACATTGTATGATTTTTAAGTAATTAATTTGCATTTGCAGTGAGAATTATTTCTTTAATCTTTTATTTCTTTCATCACATTCCCAGTGGGTCAGAAGTTTACATAAATTCAATAAAAATTTGGTAGCATTGCCTTTAAATTGTTTAACTTAGGTCAGACGTTTCGGGTAGCCTTCCGCAAGCTTCCCACAACAAGTTGTGTGAATTTTGGCCCATTTATCCTGACAGAGCTGGTGTAACTGAGTCAGGTTTGTAGGCCTCCTTGCTCACACACACTTTTTCAGTTCTGCCCACAAATTGTCTATGGGATTGAGGTAAGAGCTTTGTGATGGCCACTCTAATACCTTGACTTTGTTGTCCTTAAGCCATTTTGCCACAACTTTGGAAGTATACTTGGGTCATTGTCCATTTGGAAGACCCATTTGCGATCAAGCTTTAACTTCCTGACTGATGTCTTGAGATGTTGCTTCAATATATCCACATCATTTTCCTCCTCATGATGCCATCTACAGTATTTTGTGCATTTTCCCACCAGTGTTGTGTTGCCACCTAATGAACTTGTGTGGATAGAAATCTGTGTGTGATGCTGTAGTGCACACAAAATGTACTTTTTCCCTTTAGATTTTAACTAAATACATGAACTTAAGTTCAGTGTTTTTCCATAGCATTTTCAACTCTACCGATAGTTTTGTCACAAAAACTGTTTAAATAGCAAATGTTAAATAGCAAATAGCAAGTGTGCTCCAGCCAACAGCTTGCAGATACAGTGTGGGTAGGCTGTGCGGGTAGGATATGAGATTATCATGGATAATAGTGAGAATATTTACATTTGTCAAATGGCAGTATAGCGTCGATCATCATGTAGTATTATGTAGGATTAACATAACAAATTGTGTTATTACATGTATCACCACATTTGTAGACATGGTTTGCGAATTCCAGATTGGTTTAACTTGACGGGAGGGAGTCCCCAAATCCAAATGTATACAAGTGAGAGCTGAGATTAAAGCGATCACCACCATGCATGATCTGATGAAAGCTTCTCAAGTCATCACAACATGCTACATTCATTCACATCAGCTCCCCAACATCTGTCTAAATATGATCAAATGGTCACAGCTCAGTGCACATGTCACATCCTCAGTATGTCCCGGGGTGTACAATGGCTGGGATATTCCCAGAAGTTATCTCTCATTCTGCAGTATGCCTTTGATTCCATTTATCTGTACAGTTTAAACATCAAATTATGTATATATGTATTCATGTATTCATTATACCTATTTTTGTGCATTTTTTATATTCTTGGGAAAATCCTAACTTGACTTTACACATGCATAAATGCAGACTTTTGTGTGAATCATCCATTGATCACTATGGGTGGCTTCCGTGGATATTTGAGTTGCTGTCAAGTTAGGATTCAAGCCTGCAGGCTTTACACTTTGATTTAATTAATTGATCCCCGTTCTCAATTAAAGATAACAGTTCTTCTGAATTGACATCCTCTTATAAGACCCAAACCATTTCACACTCCTTATATCAGATGATAATCTCGTTAATAGCTCAACTGATATAAAACCTCGGAGTAAAACAATTCCTCTGTCTTTGTTATGCCAAGAACTACTCCCGGGGTCCCTGGATGTCCTCGTTTCCTGTCAGGAAGTTGTTGAACACAGTTCCCTGTTCCAAGATCCCCCCCATAAAACACACCATGCTCTCCCGGAAGTGAGCCTTAGGTAAGGTGAACCTTTACTTCTTCTTCTAAGCAATCCTGCTGATCCATCATTTACTGTACCTGTGTTTGGGATGCATCGGAACTGTTGAGACTGCGGGCATAGAGGTGATTTCCAGACAATTATTGACTTCCCATTCATGGAGTATGAGGCCGTGTAGAGTTGCATTTGTAATACAGTGGTAAAGCAATAAGATGTGGCTACAGGCTTGATATCAAAGTCACAGATCATAACAATGCTGTTCTCATATCCTGTTTGAGGTATTAGCTAATTACATGACTGTTGAAGCCTCTGGGGTTTGTACAGTACCTTTTAACAATGTGCACCAAGGATTGAGCTCTTCTTTGAAATACTGAGGCATAATTCTAAACATATGTTAAATTAAAGGATTACCATCATGATGATATCCATTCATCCTCGATAAAAGATGGATTAATGGATTAGAATGACTCGGAATGTGCTGGATCATTGAGTATATTTAATGTGACTCTCCGAACAGGGCCTCATCCAAGAAGACGTTGCTTGTGGAATCTGTTGGACGTCCAGTATACACAAGCGTACACTGAATCCACCCTTTTTTTTCAGACAAGGCGTATTGTAGAGATAACAAACTCACAACAGCAGGATATCGCTACAACAATCAGATTGACCCCAGTTGATAGCCCATTCTGACAGTCCTCAGATTATGGAAAGGTCTCAATGGGGTTGAGTGCCTCATCTACTATTTACATTCCATACTATATATATGGATTATGACAAGTAAGCCTCAACACTGGCCGATGTGCATGATGGTAGACAAAGACGATTTCCCCCCTTACAATATGAAGTACTTTGAGACCTAATGTAAACCATCGATGCCTATGTCAACGCTTTGGCTTTCTCAGCATTTCTCTCATCATTACACAACAGCTACTGTATGGTCATCTCACTTTCAAATCAATATACATACCCATGAACGTTATGTATAAAATGTCGAAGCCCTTTCACATATTTAACAGAAACTCCTTCCCATATCAAAAATGTGATCTGAAACTGTTTCTGTGTGTGGAAGAGTCATTGGTAGCATAATGTGACTTCCAGCAGACCTCACACGGTTCCAGCAGGCCAGAACAGAGGCATGTCTAAGCCAGGATAGCCATCAGCACATGAACTACTGGATGGCTGCAATCAGTTATTGGAGAGAAGGAACAGACATTTTTGTTCTACGAATTTGATAGGTCTGGAGTACACTGTTTACGAGCAGGTCAAAAGTAGGACCGCCAATGAGGGATGTGTTTCTCCAAAATCATTTCCCCGCTTTGTTGAACTAAATGAATAGATATGCAATATGTCCTCCTCAACACCCGACTGAAGTCAAATACAGCTTGACACACACACTCTGGACTGGATAAATACTCATGTACAAAGGACCCCACAAATGGACATAACGTGTGTGTCTGGGTCATGGTACACTAAGGCTAAAGAGCAACTGATGAATCATGGCTGGTGCTTTTTCCTTATTCCTTACTATTCAAAAAGGATCTGTGAGAGTGAAAATGTCACTGATAGTTTGTTTCTATACTGTATAGATAGTTCCCCTATCTAAATGATGTGTTACCAGTTACCACTGTAGCTTACTGTTTAGGGACTGCAGTCAACTAAGAAGAAGAAGAGAAAGGACAAACAAGGGGTGTATCTGTATCCTGTCTGTTTAATTATGTATTGACAGGACCTCAGGGAATGACCTTATTCTGCTGTGTGGCAAATGTCCTGACAATCCTCTTCAGACCGCCCACCGTGTCATTGTGGTGACACAAAGGAAAAACTACATGGCAGTGTTCACCATGAAAGGTAATACGAAATTAAACTTCTGTTATAAAATGTTTTCAATTTGATTTGGACAAAAACCCCTGGAGTTGATGTCTGTACACCCACGCGTAATTGAATTAGCATAATTTAATCACCGTTAAATTCCTAAAAATCTGTCTGCTAAACCTCAGTCCACTGCATCTGCCGATGACTGCCATTCGGCGGTGGACGGTGGCAGAGCTACAACACTGAGACCAGGAGACATCCCGGGAAACAGGTCTTCTCATTATTGTTTTTGCTCTATGACGCCCACAAGCTTCACAGGACTCGTCTGAAGTAGGTTAGCCTTGCTAACACCATCCTCTCTATGTCCATGACTTGAGAGTTTGGAACGGGCTGCTTTGATATGCCCGGCACGACACAACCATAATGAAGGGACTCAGACTTCAAGGCGACACCCTACGCGTGTTGGAATTGAACGACTCTATTGTTTAACATACAGTAGGAACACCCCAACCCTTCTGCTTCCAGAAAGCCCTCTGGGATAGCAAACTCACAAAGTGCCATGGATAGAATGTCAAATTAAAATCAGATTTGACTTTTCGTAGCAGGTTAGGAGAATTAACGTTGTAGGTTAGGAGAATTAGGTTGAGGTTAGGAAAAGATTTAGGGTTAGCTAAAATGCAATCAACTTTTGGCATTAATTTGACAAATGCTGGATCCCTTCTAACATGACCCACACACAGTAACTAGCTAGCAAGCACAAACCTTTGGAGTTTTGACATTGTTTGCCACTAACATCATGAATAGAGCGCATAAATCATCACACACATTTTCTAAATGTTATAACAACCCTTCTACACTAAAACGAGAGACATATTAGACAACTAATAACAATACTAAGAATGTATTACCTTTCTATAGAGCTTTTCATACAATCTCAAAGCGCTTAAACGGCAACCTGTTAAACGATACATTATTGTGGCTAGCAAGTCACAACGCTAACGTTAGCTAGTACTGTTCAGCCCAAAGAAAGCTAGCCAGCTAACAACTGTAGTTTGCTTGCTATCAACTCGGAATTGACTAGCTAATCAAATGTATGTTTTATTTAGAAATGAAGTAGTTAGCTAATTATAGGCTGAACATTTCCTTACCCCACTGAAGGTATTGATTTTCCTTATTGGATGTCCTCTGTTTACATAATAATGCAATGATGTGAATCGTCCATGCATTCTAGCAAGCTAGCTACTATACTACCCATGTTCACTTCTGGCAAGTTTCCTCCCTGCCCCCTAATTTTGGCAATGCATGAACATGAAGTACCCTAAACATGAATAGATAGTCTGGCCCCAAAAAGACTACAGGAAGTGTGACCAAAAAAAACTAAAGTGATATTAGTCATCTTTCATCAAGTCAACCTAAAATGTCTATCTAATGCAACATTTACTAAAGTAAAGATAAAGAAAACAGAGCATGTAAAAAAAGTAACTTTATTTTACAGGATGATATAATGCATGAAGCAAACATGGAATGGCTTTGTGAAATATGAAGGTGTATATGAAGGTGTGGACTCAGTGAAGATGTATATGAAGGTGTGGACTCAGTGAAGATGTCGAATGAAGGTGTGGACTCAGTGAAGATGTATATGAAGGTGTGGACTCAGTGAAGATGTCGAATGAAGGTGTGGACTCAGTGAAGATGTATATGAAGGTGTGGACTCAGTGAAGATGTCGAATGAAGGTGTGGACTCAGTGAAGATGTCGAATGAAGGTGTGGACTCAGTGAAGATGTCGAATGAAGGTGTGGACTCAGTGAAGATGTCGAATGAAGGTGTGGACTCAGTGAAGATGTCGAATGAAGGTGTGGACTCAGTGAAGATGTCGAATGAAGGTGTATTTTATCCCTCTGTACCCTGGTGACATTACATGTATCCTTTACAGTGCCATTCTATACCGTTGAAGTACAGCTCTAGGTCATTGTACATGCCCTATGTAGGTCATATTGACTTCACCCACAACAATTCAGATGCTTTTGGAGCTGTATATGACTGAGGCCAACACATCTTTCCCGGTCTGTTGCCTCGTGGATGGGGACTGTCAGAATTGGAGGCTGTTTTCCTAGCTTCTTGAAGACTAGAACTAGCTAGCTGGTAAATGAGGCTTTTCCCCAAAGCCTGTTGGAAAAACCGCCCAATACATCCTCCTCTTGCACAAAGGATCAAAATGCTTCAACTGACTCCTATTTCATTAAATCCCTAAGCTGGTTGTTACTATGTTAAAGCCCTTTGTGATTCATTGAACACGTCATTGAATACGCTATATAAGTTGAATAAATAGTATTATTATTATTATTATGTGGCAGTGCAGTCTCCTTTTTAGAAAGATTGATCAAAGAGTTTTTCTCCCCACAGTTTTAGTTAGCTCTTAATATAACTTGGCTTGTTTACAGGCAATCGAAAAGTCTCTCAAAGTCGCTCAACATTTTTGCTAACCTCCCCTTTACAAGCCCGAGACACCAGACCAGTAAGTGTACAGTGGTCACGTGGGTCAAGCGTCAGCCAGATAAGCACAGGTCTTCTCATGAAAACGTCTGTGAAGTCCGAACGGTTTGAGCTAGAGACTCTCATGAACACGAATGTGTCAACCATTTGCTCTACAAGCTTCACAGGACTCATCGAAGGTCATCCCGTGATTATGCAGTAAAAATGAATGGAAGTGAATAGGGTCATTCCATGTCAATAGAATATGGGATATTCCCCATCAAAATATATATACATTTCCTGAACTTCTCTATATCTGTCAGATACAGGAAACATACCTCAACATACTTTCTTTTTATATATTTTGGGGAATATCTCTTTTGCCATGTATAAATGTTTTTCAATGCTTTTCTATGGGCTAATAGCAGTAAGGCCATATTTAATGTTTCATCAAATATTTGTTTATACCTACAGGGGTCCTAAAATTCTAAATCAAATAGCTAAATAGTCCATAGTATGACTTTCTTAAAAGAATGCCATAAGGCTTAGACTTGAGTTAATTGAACAATATGAAGGACGTTTCAAATTTATAGTTTAATATTAACTAGATATTACAACAAAAATAAATACTTTGCCCTGGGCTTAGGAGTTCATGGGACAGTTGTTTTATTATCTCATTATTAGCTGGATTCAAATGTGTGATTATTTTCTGCTTATGTTTTCCTCTATTACATCACTACATTCTGTCGCACATCAAATTGAATCATACCATTATATGAAATCATCTATTGCTTAGAAACAATATTCTGAAATAACAAACAGGTAAAAGAACATAAAGGTATGTCGTAATCCCTGACCTTGTTTTTACAGGATAAATGACAAAGGTCCTGAGAGACAGCAGAAGAGAAATACAACCCTTCTTTTTAAACTGGCATCTCTTCAGTCCAAGCATTTTTCTATCCTGATCAGAACAATAACATCTTTCAAAATATGCCTAGCAACTAATCTTCTGTTTGACTGCTCCACCGGTAGTAAAACAGGCTCTCAAGGCCCCTGGGCCCAAGGCTGGAAACCAGGGGCCTTTAAATTAGGTCAGACCTGGGAAATCACAGCTCCTGTAAAATCCATGGGGTTGATGCGTTGCTACGTTGGAAGCGTGACACTGTTTACTGCTTTTTCCCCTTGGCCATGAAGTCACCACATAGCTCTATTCCTACTCCCCTGTGTGAAGTTTCATAAGTGCATACTTCTCCTAAATGTGACTAACTGCTTCCCTGCTAGCCATGCCTAGCGTACACGTACAGGAAGCCAGTGTTTTATGGAGGTGGGGGACAGGAGAGCTGGCAACGCTTGGATGTGAGCGATAAGACTCTGAAACGGAGCATGGGAATTTGGCTGGGGCACCAGAAGCAGTTTCCAAACCACAATGTTCCTCTCCAAGAGAAAAGTCACAACAGTGATAATTTCTACTCTGCAATCCTGCTGATGTGACTGTGAATAAATTATGTATAAGGACTGTTGTTACACAATGAATATTACGAAACTGCCAGTCTGGTCTTGGGTAGCCCTGCAGACTTTGGGCTAAGGTACGAGTCTCTCCCTGCAACTTGAGCTACTAATTCACTGTCTTTCCTCTAGGCTATCTCCCAATCGCAATGAGTCTAACATCCAGGGGTGTAGTGCAGCCAGAGCACAGAGGAGCGGTGCTCCCTCACTTTTTACAATTTGACAATACACCGAGATGGTAAAAAATATTTTGGGAAAATGTATTCTGATGAATTCTAAATAAATTATATTACCACAAAAATTCCATGAAAAAATGTTAGAATGACAAATCAAATAAATATGTTTAGCAGCCTAGAGGTAGGTAAATGTTGGTTTCTTCCCTGTCTTCTCTCTAGTGAGAATGCTGAGGCCTGTGGAAAGGCTGTCGGAAGCTTTACCACCTTGGCCAATCAAAACGTTGAAAAAACATGACACTCCACTGTGTCTTCATTGATGTTCATAAAACTTACGCTGACACCGCTCTGCTGGGGAGAACCAAACCAGAGCCAGAGAAGTCACTGCGAAGCCCAAGGAGCCTGACACTCTCTGGAAGTTGCTCTAGCTCTGCTTGGGATATTTAGCCTAGATTGGCTATTGGTTGGGACGCAGGGCCCGTTCTAGCTTGGTATGTCAGGGTTGGCAATTGGAAATGTGAATTTTGCCAAATTGGAGGTAATAATGCATTTAGTTTATTGAGATGCACACGAAAATCTTGATTTTAAAATGAATTTCCTTATACAAATTCTAATTTACAATGACAGCCTACCAGGGAACACTGGGTTAACTGCCTTGTTCAGGGGCAGAAGGACAGATTCTTACCTTGTCAGCTCGGGGATTTGATCTAGCAACCTTTTGGTCACTGGCTAGGCTACCTGACGCCCCAAACAACTATGTTGGTTATTTATGATACATAAGCTACATAATACAATGAAACATCTATGTGAAATAAAGCTCTCCTCGCAAACAGCGCAATTATATTAAGCTAACGTTTCTTCGGAAAGTATTCAGACCCCTTTGACTTTTTCAGCATTTTGTTATGTTACAGCGGTCTTCATAATGAGGAGACCAAGGCACAGCGTGAGTACATAACTCTTATCGAACACTGAACAAAACAACAAAACGTACCGTGAAGCTATAGGACTAGTGCAAACAGGCAACTAAACATAGAATAGCAACCCACAAACTATACAAGGAATATGGCTACCTAAATATGGTCCATAATCAGAGACAACGATAAACAGCTGCCTCTGATTGAGAACCAATCTAGGCAACCATAGACGCTCTGTGAACTGTGGCCGGACGCTCTGGACTGGGTACTGTCGCCGGACGCTCTGGACTGGGTATGTCGCCGGACGCTCTGGACTGAGTACTGTCGCCGGACGCGCTGGACTGGGTACTGTCGCGGGACGCTATGGACTGGGTATGTCGCCGGACGCTCTGGACTGGGCACTGTCGCCGGACGCTCTGGACTGGGCACTGTCGCCGGACGCTCTGGACTGGGTACTGTCGCCGGACGCTCTGGACTGGGTACTGTCGCCGGACGCTCTGGACTGGGTATGTCGCCGGACGCTCTGGACTGCCGAGGCGCACTGTAGGCCTGGTGCGTGGTGCCGGCACTGGTGGTACCGGGCTGAGGACACACACCTCAGGGCGAGTGCGGGGATGAGGAACAGGACTTACTGGACTGAGGAGGCGTATTGGAGGTTTGGAATGTAGAGCTGGCACAACCCGTCCTGGCTGTTGTTTATTTTTATTTTTGCCCTGCAAATGCAGGGCTCTGGCACAGGACGTACTGGGCTGTGGAGACTCACCGGAGACACAGTACGCAAAGCCGGCGCAGGATATCCTGGTCCAAGGAGGTACACTGGAGACCAGGAGTGCTGAGCCGGCACCCTCCTTCCTGGCTGGATGCCCATTCTAGCCGGGCCAATGCGAGGAGCTGGAATAGAGCGCACCGGGCTAGAATAGCGCACTGGAGACAACATGCGCTCCAGCATAACACGGTGCCTGACCAGTAACACGCTCCCCACAGTAAGCACGAGGAGTTGGCTCAGGTCTCCGACCTCTCATGCAATCTCCTCGTGTGCCACCCCCCAAGATGGCGTAGCAGTCAGATGTCTTGTCCTGTCGTGTCCCTTGTATATATAGTTTTTTACATATTTTTCTTCGCATATATTTAAAAATATTTTGCTAAACCTCAACATCTAAGTACTCTCCTGTAACCCGCCTCACCCAATGTAGCGTGGATCTGCTTTTTTTTCTAAAGTATTTATATTTACTTTGGATCTGGAACCCCTCAACTGAAGCTAGCCAGCTAACTACCAGCTATCAGTCAGCAAACCATTGCTAGCGGTCATCAGCTAACCTTTAGCTTGGAAAGCTATCGCCAGTTCGAACAACGCGACTCTAACCAGAGCATAACGGACCTATTAGTTTCATCCCCGGATTCCCACCGAAAACGGAACATTTTCATCTGGATCTTCACAACTAGCTAACCGCAACCCTGGATGACTACTCCTGTCTAGCGTTTCCATCCACTTAGCTTGAAGCTAGCCCGGCCAGAGCTCCTGTGCTACCACCGAAGCATACTCCTGGGCTACAATATCCGGACCCACGACCGGTCTATCGATGTCACCGCATGAAGAGGCATAAACAGACTTAACCCCATCGCGACGTCCCCCAAAGGCTAACTTTCTAGCCCTTGCTATCTGCTTGCTTGCTAATTCGGCCTGCTAACTGCTAGCCTGCCCCGGTCTACTAACTGCTAGCTTGTTTAGCCCCGGCCTACTAACTGTCTGAATCGCCGTGTCCCCAGCCAGCACAACCACTCACTGGACCCATATTTATTTATTTCGATTTTTAATTCGATTATACCTTCCAGTAACCTGCCACACCCAATGTGATACGGAATCGCTATTATTTTGAATTTTTAGAACACATTCAAGAACCTCCAGAAGCTAACTAGCTACAAGCTATTTAGTCATTGTTAGCCACTGCTAGTGGCTTTTACCTTCTGCACAGCCAGACAGTTTTTTTTTGACTGGATAATACTCACCAGTCTACCAGTATCGAACTGTCTCTCCACAACAATGCCGGGTCCAGCGATTACGGCAGGAACCACTACTCCTGATCTTCACAGCTTTCTTGCAAGCAGTACCGAAGCTATCCCTGAGGCCCACTTCCCGGCCTACTCAGCTGTTCACCCGAACCCCACTCATACACGGCTAGAGCCCAATACTCCACCGGATCCTTGCTGTAAGCTCTGGACCTTGGCTAACGCCACTGCCACGAAGCTAGCACCAGTTAGTCGTGAGCCAGGCACATCTCCCTGCTAGCAGGCACATCTCCCTGCCAACCCCCCCTACCACCCCCGGGCTACTAACTTTAAACGCTGTGTCGCTAGCGTAGTGGCGGCTTCCCTGTCCCATCTACTGCTGCCCCCCACTCAGGCTACGTGTGTAGTTAATCCGACCCTCTCTGCCTAGTCAACGCCATTTTACCTGCTGTTGTTGTGCTAGCTGATTAGCTGTTGTTGTCTCACCTGCTGTTTTAGCTAGCTCTCCCAATCAACACCTGCGATTACTGTCTGCCTCGCTGTATGTATCTCTCAAATGTCAATATGCCTTGTATACTGTTGTTCAGGTTAGTTATCATTGTTTTAGTTTACAATGGAGCCCCTAGTTCCACTCTTCATACCTCTGATGCCTCCTTTGTCCCACCTCCCACACATGCGATGACCTCACCCATTACAACCAGCATGTCCAGAGATATGACCTCTCTTATCATCACCCAGCGCCTGGGCTTACCTCCGCTGTATCCGCACCCCACCATACCCCTGTCTGCGCATTATACCCTGAATATATTCTACCATGCCCAGAAATCTGCTCCTTTTATTCTTTGTCCCCAACACTCTAGGCAACCAGTTTTGATAGCCTTTAGCCGCACCCTCATACTAATCCTCCTCTGTTCCGCGGGTGATGTGGAGGTAAACCCAGGCCCTGCATGTCCCCAGGCACCCTCATTTGTTGACTTCTGTGATCGAAAAAGCCTTGGTTTCATGCATGTCAACATCAGAAGCCTCCTCCCTAAGTTTGTTTTACTCACTTCTTTAGCACACTCTGCTAACCCTGATGTCCTTGCCGTGTCTGAATCCTGACATAGGAAGGCCACCAAAAATTCTGAGATTTCCATACCCAACTATAACATTTTCCGTCAAGATAGAACTGCCAAAGGGGGAGGAGTTGCAGTCTACTGCAGAGATAGCCTGCAAAGTAATGTCATACTTTCCAGGTCCATACCCAAACAGTTCAAACTACTAATTTTAAAAATGACTCTCTCCAGAAATAAGTCTCTCACTGTTGCCGCCTGCTACCGACCCCCCTCAGCTCCCAGCTGTGCCCTGGACACCATTTGTGAATTGATCGCCCCCCATCTAGCTTCTGAGTTTGTTCTGTTAGGTGACCTAAACTGGGATATGCTTAACACCCCGGCAGTCCTACAATCTAAGCTAGATGCCCTCAATCTCACACAAATCATCAAGGAACCCACCAGGTACAACCCTAAATCTGTAAACAAGGGCACCCTCATAGACGTCATCCTGATCAACTGGCCCTCCAAATACACCTCCGCTGTCTTCAACCAGGATCTCAGTGATCACTGCCTCATTGCCTGTATCCGCTACGGATCCGCAGTCAAACGACCACCCCTCATCACTGTCAAACGCTCCCTAAAACACTTCTGCGAGCAGGCCTTTCTAATCGACCTGGCCCGGGTATCCTGGAAGGATATTGACCTCATCCCGTCAGTTGAGGATGCCTGGTCATTCTTTAAAAGTAACTTCCTCACCATTTTAGATAAGCATGCTCCATTCAAAAAATGCAGAACTAAGAAGAGATATAGCCCTTGGTTCACTCCAGAACTGACTGCCCTCGACCAGCACAAAAACATCCTGTGGCGGACTGCAATAGCATCGAATAGTCCCTGCTATATGCAACTGTTCAGGGAAGTCAGGAATCAATACACGCAGTCAGTCAGGAAAGCAAAGGCCAGCTTCTTCAGGCAGAAATTTGCATCCTGTAGCTCTAACTCCAAAAAGTTCTGGGACACTGTAAAGTCCAAGGAGAACAAGAGCACCTCCTCCCAGCTGCCCACTGCACTGAGGCTAGGTAACACGGTCACCACCGATAAATCCATGGTTATCGAAAACTTCAACAAGCATTTCTCAACGGCTGGCCATGCCTTCCTCCTGGCTACTCCAACCTCGGCCAACAGCTCCGCCTCCCCCGCAGCTACTCGCCCAAGCCTCTCCAGGTTCTCCTTTACCCAAATCCAGATAGCAGATGTTCTGAAAGAGCTGCAAAACCTGGACCCGTACAAATCAGCTGGGCTTGACAATCTGGACCCTCTATTTCTGAAACTATCTGCCGCCATTGTCACAACCCCTATTACCAGCCTGTTCAACCTCTCTTTCATATCGTCTGAGATCCCCAAGGATTGGAAAGCTGCCGCAGTCATCCCCCTCTTCAAAGGGGGAGACACCCTGGACCCAAACTGTTACAGACCTATATCCATCCTGCCCTGCCTATCTAAGGTTTTCGAAAGCCAAGTCAACAAACAGGTCACTGACCATCTCGAAACCCATCGTACCTTCTCCGCTGTGCAATCTGGTTTCCGAGCCGGTCACGGGTGCACCTCAGCCACGCTCAAGGTACTAAACGATATCATAACCGCCATCGATAAAAGACAGTACTGTGCAGCCGTCTTCATCGACCTGGCCAAGGCTTTCGACTCTGTCAATCACCATATTCTTATCGGCAGACTCTGTAGCCTCGGTTTTTCTAATGACTGCCTTGCCTGGTTCACCAACTACTTTGCAGACAGAGTTCAGTGTGTCAAATCGGAGGGAATGTTGTCTGGTCCTCTGGCAGTCTCTATGGGGGTGCCACAGGGTTCAATTCTCGGGCCGACTCTTTTCTCTGTATATATCAATGATGTTGCTCTTGCTGCGGGCGATTCCCTGATCCACCTCTACGCAGACGACACCATTCTGTATTCTCCTGGCCCTTCCTTGGACACTGTGCTATCTAACCTCCAAACGAGCTTCAATGCCATACAACACTCCTTCCGTGGCCTCCAACTGCTCTTAAACGCTAGTAAAACCAAATGCATGCTTTTCAACCGTTCGCTGCCTGCACCCGCACGCCCGAATAGCATCACCACCCTGGATGGTTCCGACCTAGAATATGTGGACATCTATAAGTACCTAGGTGTCTGGCTAGACTGTAAACTCTCCTTCCAGACTCATATCAAACATCTCCAATCTAAAATCAAATCTAGAGTCGGCTTTCTATTCCGCAACAAAGCCTCCTTCACTCACGCTGCCAAACTTACCCTAATAAAACTGACTATCCTACCGATCCTCGACTTCGGCGATGTCATCTACAAAATAGCTTCCAATACTCTACTCAGCAAACTGGATGCAGTTTATCACAGTGCCATCCGTTTTGTTACTAAAGCACCTTATACCACCCACCACTGCGACCTGTATGCTCTAGTCGGCTGGCCCTCGGTACATATTCGTCGCCAGACCCACTGGCTCCAGGTCATCTACAAGTCCATGCTAGGTAAAGCTCCGCCTTATCTCAGTTCACTGGTCACGATGGCAACACCCACCCGTAGCACGCTCTCCAGCAGGTGTATCTCACTGATCATCCCTAAAGCCAACACCTCATTTGGCCGCCTTTCGTTCCAGTTCTCTGCTGCCTGTGACTGGAACGAATTGCAAAAATCACTGAAGTTGGAGACTTATCTCCCTCACCAACTTCAAACATCTGCTTTCTGAGCAGCTAACCAACCGCTGCAGCTGTACATAGTCGATCGGTAAATAGCCCACCCAATTTTACCTACCTCATCCCCATACTGTTTGTATTTATTTACTTTTCTGCTCTTTTGCACACCAGTATCTCTACTTGTACATGACCATCTGATCATTTATCACTCCAGTGTTAATCTGCAAAATTGTAATTATTCGCCTACCTCCTCATGCCTTTTGCACACAATGTATATAGACTCTCTTTTTTTTCTACTGTGTTATTGACTTGTTTATTGTTTACTCCATGTGTAACTCTGTGTTGTTTCTGTCACACTGCTATGCTTTATCTTGGCCAGGTCGCAGTTGTAAATGAGAACTTGTTCTCAACTAGCCTACCTGGTTAAATAAAGGTGTTCTCAACTAGCCTACCTGGTTAAATAAAGGTGTTCTCAACTAGCCTACCTGGTTAAATAAAGGTGTTCTCAACTAGCCTACCTGGTTAAATAAAGGTGTTCTCAACTAGCCTACCTGGTTAAATAAAGGTGTTCTCAACTAGCCTACCTGGTTAAATAAAGGTGTTCTCAACTAGCCTACCTGGTTAAATAAAGGTGTTCTCAACTAGCCTACCTGGTTAAATAACGGTGTTCTCAACTAGCCTACCTGGTTAAATAAAGGTGTTCTCAACTAGCCTACCTGGTTAAATAAAGTTCTTCTCAACTAGCCTACCTGGTTAAATAAAGGTGTTCTCAACTAGCCTACCTGGTTAAATAAAGGTGTTCTCAACTAGCCTACCCGGTTAAATAAAGGTGTTCTCAACTAGCCTACCCGGTTAAATAAAGGTGTTCTCAACTAGCCTACCCGGTTAAATAAAGGTGTTCTCAACTAGCCTACCCGGTTAAATAAAGGTGTTCTCAACTAGCCTACCCGGTTAAATAAAGGTGTTCTCAACTAGCCTACCCGGTTAAATAAAGGTGTTCTCAACTAGCCTACCCGGTGAAATAAAGGTGTTCTCAACTGGCCTACCCGGTTAAATAAAGGTGTTCTCAACTGGCCTACCCGGTTAAATAAAGGTGTCCTCAACTGGCCTACCCGGTTAAATAAAGGTGTCCTCAACTGGCCTACCCGGTTAAATAAAGGTGTCCTCAACTGGCCTACCCGGTTAAATAAAGGTGTCCTCAACTGGCCTACCCGGTTAAATAAAGGTGTTCTCAACTGGCCTACCCGGTTAAATAAAGGTGTTCTCAACTAGCCTACCCGGTTAAATAAAGGTGTTCTCAACTTGCCTACCCGGTTAAATAAAGGTGTTCTCAACTTGTCTACCCGGTTAAATAAAGGTGTTCTCAACTAGCCTACCCGGTTAAATAAAGGTGTTCTCAACTAGCCTACCCGGTTAAATAAAGGTGTTCTCAACTAGCCTACCCGGTTTAATAAAGGTGTTCTCAACTAGCCTACCCGGTTAAATAAAGGTGTCCTCAACTGGCCTACCCGGTTAAATAAAGGTGTCCTCAACTGGCCTACCCGGTTAAATAAAGGTGTCCTCAACTGGCCTACCCGGTTAAATAAAGGTGTTCTCAACTGGCCTACCCGGTTAAATAAAGGTGTTCTCAACTGGCCTACCCGGTTAAATAAAGGTGTTCTCAACTTGCCTACCCGGTTAAATAAAGGTGTTCTCAACTTGCCTACCCGGTTAAATAAAGGTGTTCTCAACTAGCCTACCCGGTTAAATAAAGGTGTTCTCAACTAGCCTACCCGGTTAAATAAAGGTGTTCTCAACTAGCCTACCCGGTTTAATAAAGGTGTTCTCAACTAGCCTACCCGGTTAAATAAAGGTGTTCTCAACTAGCCTACCCGGTTAAATAAAGGTGTTCTCAACTAGCCTACCCGGTTAAATAAAGGTGTTCTCAACTAGCCTACCCGGTTAAATAAAGGTGTTCTCAACTAGTCTACCCGGTTAAATAAAGGTGTTCTCAACTAGCCTACCCGGTTAAATAAAGGTGTTCTCAACTAGCCTACCTGGTTAAATAAAGGTGTTCTCAACTAGCCTACCTGGTTAAATAAAGGTGTTCTCAACTAGCCTACCTGGTTAAATAAAGGTGTTCTCAACTAGCCTACCTGGTTAAATAAAGGTGTTCTCAACTAGCCTACCTGGTTAAATAAAGGTGTTCTCAACTAGCCTACCTGGTTAAATAAAGGTGTTCTCAACTAGCCTACCTGGTTAAATAAAGGTGTTCTCAACTAGCCTACCTGGTTAAATAAAGGTGTTCTCAACTAGCCTACCTGGTTAAATAAAGGTGTCCTCAACTAGCCTACCTGGTTAAATAAAGGTGTCCTCAACTAGCCTACCTGGTTAAATAAAGGTGTTCTCAACTAGCCTACCTGGTTAAATAAAGGTGTTCTCAACTAGCCTACCCGGTTAAATAAAGGTGTTCTCAACTAGCCTACCTGGTTAAATAAAGGTGTTCTCAACTAGCCTACCTGGTTAAATAAAGGTGTTCTCAACTAGCCTACCTGGTTAAATAAAGGTGTTCTCAACTAGCCTACCTGGTTAAATAAAGGTGTTCTCAACTAGCCTACCTGGTTAAATAAAGGTGTTCTCAACTAGCCTACCTGGTTAAATAAAGGTGTTCTCAACTAGCCTACCTGGTTAAATAAAGGTGTTCTCAACTAGCCTACCTGGTTAAATAAAGGTGTCCTCAACTAGCCTACCTGGTTAAATAAAGGTGTCCTCAACTAGCCTACCTGGTTAAATAAAGGTGTTCTCAACTAGCCTACCTGGTTAAATAAAGGTGTTCTCAACTAGCCTACCCGGTTAAATAAAGGTGTTCTCAACTAGCCTACCTGGTTAAATAAAGGTGTTCTCAACTAGCCTACCTGGTTAAATAAAGGTGTTCTCAACTAGCCTACCTGGTTAAATAAAGTTGTTCTCAACTAGCCTACCTGGTTAAATAAAGGTGTTCTCAACTAGCCTACCTGGTTAAATAAAGGTGTTCTCAACTGGCCTACCTGGTTAAATAAAGGTGTCCTCAACTAGCCTACCTGGTTAAATAAAGGTGTTCTCAACTAGCCTACCTGGTTAAATAAAGGTGTTCTCAACTAGCCTACCTGGTTAAATAAAGGTGTTCTCAACTAGCCTACCTGGTTAAATAAAGGTGTCCTCAACTAGACTACCTGGTTAAATAAAGGTGTTCTCAACTAGCCTACCTGGTTAAATAAAGGTGTTCTCAACTAGCCTACCTGGTTAAATAAAGGTGTTCTCAACTAGCCTACCTGGTTAAATAAAGGTGTTCTCAACTAGCCTACCTGGTTAAATAAAGGTGTTCTCAACTAGCCTACCTGGTTAAATAAAGGTGTTCTCAACTAGCCTACCTGGTTAAATAAAGGTGTTCTCAACTAGCCTACCTGGTTAAATAAAGGTGTTCTCAACTAGCCTACCTGGTTAAATAAAGGTGAAATAAATAATAAATAAAAATATATAAAAAACTTTTCTTGCCTCTCGGGCTTCCGTCATATCCATATACACCCTCATATCGTCGCCGTTCCTCCCGTGCTATCTCCACCTGCCTCCTTGGTTGGCGATCCTCTCCTGCCAGTATTTCCTCCCACATCCAGGATCCTTTACTGTCCAGTATTTCGTCCCATGTCCATGCTGTCTGCTCTCTCAAACGCTGCTTCTCCTTTTCACGCTGTCCTTTTATGGTGGGTTGTTCGGTCACGGTCGTCATAATGAGGAAACCAAGGCGCAGCGTGATAAGAGTATGGCTACCTAAATATGGTCCCAAATAAGAGACAACGATTAAACAGCTGCCTCTGATTGAGGACCAATCTAGGCAACCATAGACATACAAACACCATAAACATACAAAAAACCCTAGACAATACAGAAACTACACAAGCCACCCTTGTCACACCCTGACCTAACCAAATAATAAAGAAAACAAAGATAACTAAGGTCAACAGCCTTATTCTGTAATGTAGTCAATAAAAAAACATCCTCAGCAATCTACACAAAATACCCTATAATGACAAAGCACATTAATTTAAAATATTTTGAGCTCAGGTGCATCCTGTTTCCATTGATCATCCTTGAGATGTTTCTACAACTTGATTGGAGTCCACCTGTAGTAAATTCAATTAATTGGACATGATTTGGAAAAGCACACACCCGTCGATACAAGGTCCCACAGTTGACAGAGCATGTCAGAGCAAAAACTAAGCCATGAGGTTGAAGGAATTGTTGATATAACTCAGAGACAGGATTGTGTCAAGGCACAGATCTGGGGAAGGGTACAAAAACATTTCTGCAGCATTGAATATCCCAGAGAACACAGTAACCTCCATCATTTTTAAATGGAATAAGTTTGGAACCACCAAGACTCTTCCTAGAGCTGGCCGCCCGGGCTAAACTGAGCAATCTGGGGAGAAGGGCTTTGGTCAGGGAGGTGACCAAGAACCCTATGGTCACTCTGACCGAGCTCTAGAGTTCCTCTGTGGCGATGGGAGAACCTTCCAGAAGGACAACCATCTCTGCAGCACTCCACCAATCAGACCTTTATGGTCGAGTGGCCAGGCGGAAGCCACTCCTCAGTAAAAGGTACATGACAGCCTGCTTGGAATTTTGCCAAAAGGCACCTAAAGACTCTCAGATCTTGAGGGAAAATATCTGAGGAAACCAAGATTGAACACTTTGGCATGAATACCAAGCGTCACGTCTGGAGGAAACCTGGCACCATCCCTACGGTGAAGCATGGTGGTGGCAGATTCATGCTGTGGGGATGTTTTTCAGCGGTAGGAATTGAGAGACTAGTTAGGCTTGAGGCAAAGATGAACAGAGCAAAGTACAGAGAGATCCTTGATGAAAACCTGCTCCAGAGTGCTCAGGTCCTCAGACTGGAGCAAAGGTTCACCTTCCAACAGGACAACGATCCTGAGCACACGCAGGAGTGGCTTCGGGACAAGTCTCTGAATGTCCTTGAGTGGCCCAGCCAGAGCCCGGACTTGAACCCAATTGAACATCTCTGGAGAGACCTAAAAAAAAAAGCTGTTCAGCAACGCTCCCCATCCAACCTGACAGAGCTTGAGAGGATCTGCAGAGAAGAATGGGAGAAACTCCATAAATACAGGTGTGCCAAGCTTGTAGCGTCATACCCAAGAAGACTTGATGCTGTAATCACTGCCAAAGGTGCTTCAACAAA
Organism: Oncorhynchus kisutch; assembly: GCF_002021735.2. Lineage (NCBI taxonomy): Eukaryota > Metazoa > Chordata > Actinopteri > Salmoniformes > Salmonidae > Oncorhynchus > Oncorhynchus kisutch. The sequence goes on from NC_034202.2 coordinate 6,633,691, forward strand.
GTATTGATTAAAGGGTCTGAATATTATGTAAATTTAGCATTTCAGTTTATCATATTAGCAAAGAAAACGTTGTCATTATGGGGTATTGTGTGTAGATTGATGAGGGGAAAATCATTTTAGAATAAGGCTGTATGGTAACAAAATGTGGAAAAAGTCTGAATACTTTCCCGATGGCACTGCATGTGTATTTATATTTACAATAGCCTATAAATAGCTGTACCACATAGTCGTACGCCTATTATGCTATAGGCATACTGCAGCATCCCTGTGGAATGCTTTCGACACCTTGTAGAGCCCATGCCCTGAAGAATTGAGGTTGTTCTGATGGCAAAAGGTGGTGCAACTCAATATTATAAAGGTGTTTTAAATGTATTGTATATATAATTAGCTAATTAGAAAAAATGACTGAGGTCAGTGTCTGTATACTGTATGCAGCTAGCTAGCTAACGTTAGTAGCCACACTTGTTTCCAGGGTCTTTCCTGAATTTTCTGACAAGGTGGGTGGTGCTGATGTTGCTAGCTACTTTAAGTGCAGAGAAAGGGGAGATGTATTTAGCATTTTTTTAAACACGTTACAGCTCCAAATGAAATTGAAAAAGGTTAGCTAACATAGTTAGCCTAATTGACAGTGTTTGATTCTGAAATAATTTGAGGTCCCAATTACATCCTCACATTCTTCTAGGTTATAGGGCGTTAATGTAAATAGCCTACACAAAAAAGTAGCTTGCTTAAAGGGGCACTCTGAAGTTGCTACATCCATGTTTTAGGCTTATAAATGAATGATATATACCCATTGAATCCTTTAGAATATAACTTGTAAATGTCACATGAGCATAGTTCAACTTTTGTACCCAAATATAAGCTTTTTTTACAAAAAAATAATAATATTAATAATAATAATAATTAATAATTAATAATATTGTAAACAAATAGCCTCAAAACATGGTTAAAATTATAATGTTGATATAATGTATGGTCAGTCCTTGCATCCGCATCCCTCTCTATGAATTTGAGTGTGGTTACATTCTCCAGCCCATCCCTGAGTTTTTTGCCGAAACAGGTGGGGAAAACTCTTTGTTATTTTTTCAACTCCAGCCACCCAAGTCATCTCACGGCAAGCGGTACCGGAGCGCAAAGTCTGAGAACAAAAGGCTCCCAAACAGCTTCTACCTGTAAGCCATAAATAAGACTGCCGAACCGTTAATCAAATGGCTACCCAGACAATTTGCATTGACCCTGTCTTTTATGCAGTGAGTCTCTTGCACTACCCACACACTCACACATACTACACTGACACTCCAACACACACACAATACAGTATATATGCTCACACACACAAAACACACACATGTGCATATTGACACCACACAAAAAAACTCACACACAGACACACTTTCACACTGTTCACATACGCTGCTGCTACTCTGTTAATTATCTGTCCTGATTGCCTAGTCACATTTACCTACATGGATATATTCCTCTATTTCCTCGAAGACTTTTCATGGTCAATTTGATTTGATTTGAACTGCTGATTGCCACTTGAACTCTTTCTGCATTTTTGGTTTGAACTCTTTGTACATTTGTGAATTTATTCATTTAGTGTTTATTGGGTAGGGGGGGGGGGCGTATGTCACTGGTCATATGGGCAATTTCACCTGTTTGTGGACTGGGCTTTGTTTGTCATGTCATTGCAATTTAGTGTCAGTTTACAAGGACATATGTCACTGTTATGTTATGGGAAGGGATATAGAAACTACTGTATGTTTCCAGGTAGCAACCATGGACTGGTTAGGATATTTAAAGGGGTATAACAGTTTAACCAAAGAAAAATAGGTCATCTTGCATTTTGCAGCACTGATTCAGCCTTATTACATAGGAACTACCATCTCTGTTTCCAGGTAACAACCATGGACTGGTTAGGATATTTAAAGGGGTATAACAGTTTAACCAAAGAAAAATAGGTCATCTTGCATTTTGCAGCACTGATTCAGCCTTATTACATAGGAACTACCATCTCTGTTTCAAGGTAACAACCATGGGCTGGATGGGGTGTCAGGAAAGGATTGGGATGAAACAGGGCCTGTTAAATGCGTTTCAAAAAGTACAAAGTGTTTGTTAGATATTAAACCTGTGGTAGCTCCTGCAGTGAAATTACCAAATCGCCCTCTAGTGGCTTCATGGGTGGAATGTTATTCATATTTGTCATCATTTCATAATTAATAAACATGATTTTTTAGGCTGAAAATCTGTTATTTCCATGTCAAACGGTTTTGTTATATTTCTTCTGTGATGTATATAAAGTGTAATATTGGGATGCAAACTCAAAATTACGTGCGCCGAATACAACGGGTATAGGCCATACAGTGAAATGCTTACTTACAGGCCCTTTAACCAACAATGCAGTTAAGAAAATACCTAAAGAAAGTAAAAGATAAAACAAATGATTAAAGAGCAGAAGTAAATAACAATAGCAGGGCTATAAACAAGTGTTACGCTTGTCGTCTGGGGAAGGAGAGGAGGACCAAGGTGCAGCGTGGTGTTCATATTTTAATGAACACTGAAAACAAAATAAACCACTAATGAACAGTCCTGTTCAACACTAAACAGAAAATAACCACCCACAAAAACACAATGGAAAACAGGCTACCTAAATATGGTTCTCAATCAGGGACAACGATTGACAGCTGCCTCCGATTGAGAACCATACCAGGCCAAACACAGAAATAGAAAATCATAGACAAACTGACATAGACAACCCACCCAACTCACGCCCTGACCATACTAAAACAAAAGACAAAACAAAGGAACTAAGGTCAGAACGTGACAACAAGGGGTAGTAGAGGCTATTTAGGAGCCTCTTGGACCTAGACTTGGCGCTCCGGTACCGCTTGCCGTGCGGTAGCAGAGTGAATACATTTCAACTCTGTATCTGACATGTGTGTGAGGTGTATACTTTCTTTCAAAGTACAATTGTTTAAGACAATCAACAAACACTCTGTTACCCTGATTTAGCCCACTACAGTAAAAGGTTAAAAGATGCTTAAAATATCAAAAAAGCGATTGTGACCGTGTTGAATTATATTTGGGAAGTAAATATATGTTAAGGCTTTCTTCCGTTGAAGGAGAGGCGGACCAAAATGCAGCGTGGTTATTTTGATTAATCTTTAATAAAAGATAAACACGAACAATACTAAACTTGGAAACCTAACCAGCCTATTCTGGTGCAAACTAACACAGAGACCGGAACAATCAACCACGAAACACTCAAAGAATATGGCTGCCTAAATATGGTTCCCAATCAGAGACGACGATAAACACCTGCCTCTGATTGAGAACCACTCCAGGCAACCATAGACTTTTCTAGACAACCCCACTATACCACAATCCCAATACCTACAAAAAACCCAAGACAAACATAATAAACCCATGTCACACTCTGGCCTGACCAAAATAAAGAAAGAAAACACAAAATACTAAGACCAGGGCGTGACAATATAGACATGGTTTTAAAAAGGTAGTGGTAATATTTCACTCAGTAAAGACATTTGTAGACGGCTTAACTTACTCTGTATCGCGGCTCAACTTACCCCCATACCCAGGTTAAGCTGTGCCTAGAGATCACTTTTTGTGGGGACAAGCTTTGTAATTCAAAACTGTAATGTTTACATGAATTCAGATTATTTCCAGAGATACAAAACATTTGTTAGAAATATCTGTCTACACCAGAGTTTTGTTGGAAAATTCCCTCTGGTGCTTTTTCTTAGGTAAAGATAATGCTAGGGCTCAATTCAATTGAACCTGTAGTATTTACACAGTAGTTATTTTTCAAATGTCAAAAGTTAATTCAGAGAATGGATCTGGGCACGGTTAAAACCTACTTCTATTAGTACCACTAGCAGCACAACATCATCCCATCGTGTAGTAACACACACGGAAAATAGAACTCCTACTCTTCTTGACTCCCCTCACAAATATAAACGTAACGTTTTCAGAATAAAAGTGCGTATGAGCAGCAGTCATCAAAGAGACATTGACATGGAGGGTTTTGATTGAACAGCTGGCATCACCTTTAACCTATTTATCTGAAAGGTTTTGCTCGCCAACATTTCTTGTAACCTAGACAGGCTGTGTGTCACTTTGACAAATCACATTTTATTTTCATTAAATGCTCTTCGCAAACAATTGTTACAAGCCCTCACCAGTCACAATCTACCACACACCCAGGAAATGTCTGGGAAGAGAGCCGAAACAACCTCCTGCCTGGTCGAGGTAAGTCCAAAGCTCCGGAATCCTGGAAAAACATGACATCAGCATTAGCATGTAGCCCTAACTGCCAAAACAAGCGCTGAGACCACTAACAGGTTGACAAGTCTCTTGTTAGGGAAGCAGTAAAGACACATGTAGCCTACAGTACACCACCTACTGCTGCTACTGTGTGCATGACGGGTGGGTCGCAACCCAACACATAATGTAAAGAGTTTTTCGGAACTGCTAGAGCATAGGCCATGGGCATGATGAATGTCTAACATTGTGGCTTGCAATTAAATAGTCCAAGACGCTGGTGGGAGCAATCAAGGTTTCAAAGGCATACAGAGGTTTTGAATGTCCGCCTCTGATATTTACCATATGGGAATGTGGCATTTAACCACAGAGCTGCTCCTTCTAAACGAGAGCATTTAGAGGTATTATCTGAGGCTATAGATTCACTGTTGGGGTAAATAGATGCTGTCCACATTAGATGTAAATGAATCTCATAGAAAATGCTATATGTTGTATGCCATAAGTTATGGAGAGGTATCATCACTGTAACCTTGAACGACCTCAGCTAGAACATTTTTGAAAGTCGCATGATATACTGTGTTTAACACAACATTTTACAACGTTAACAACCACGTTCCAAAGATGAATGTGAGATATAGTACATGTGGCCTATATCCAAGCGCCTCCCAACTTCCTGAAGGCAATTTCATTGGTTTGTTGGGTATCAAGTGTTCTTCTTAAAACTGGAGTGCAGACGGATGTCGACCTTATCAGTCACTACAGTAACTGCTCTGCCGTGACGACCCCCATTTAAAATGGAATTGCATTAATCACCTTCAAATGACAGATTGGGGAGTTCCATGCATACGTATTCAACAAAGTCTGAAGCTGAGACTAAGTGCATCACATACTGTATAGCCTACCCCCATTAACGGGGTCAGAGTAGAGTTCTGCTAGACAAAATAAGGCATCCATTATCCTGTTTAGTCTGGATGGAAACTGTTGGCATTGGTGAATAGGGATGATGATTTAGAATTCAGCCCAAGGCTAGTGAGGACGGTGATGTCATTCTCAGACTGTGGGCTTCAAGGAAGACAGGGGAATGCACTGCTTTGTCATCACCGTCTGTCCTTTCCTGGCGCCGGCTACAAACGAGAGGCTGGGGTATCCATCACACACACAGATGTGAATAAGACATGCATGTACACAGGTGCATACACGCGCCCACGTGCACACAGGCTGAGAGTAGCGAGTCAGTGAGATCCATTAGGCTTTCCTCTCATTTGTAGCCTACTTACTCACTCACTCCTATTGTCTTCACCACTGTACACTGTCTAGTCGGGCAGGGGTACATTAGATCATGTGGTGTAACGTTTCTGCACTTGTAGATACAGTAGATGACATATCAGAAGTCAAATAAGGGTTATGTGCTTCTAAGAGTACAAGATAATATCGTCTAGAAACTTACAAACCATTGAAACTGAACCTGTGTTGAATCTAGGATCAAGACCGTGTTGGAGCCTGCTCTAAATCTAATACATGGAGGTTATCACTTTGCCACACACACAGGACGTACAGTAAGTCAAGGGACTGTTAACGTTCAGGTGGGTAAATAAAGGCCTGAGTGAATACATGTCTCATTGAGAATATTAGGGCCAAAGTTGAACAACATTTCATTATGGTCAGAAACATGACCTTGACGACCTTGTAAAACTGCCTCTGTGCCTCGCTGCTGGGATTATGTTTGCAAAACTATAGAGGGATCAAATGTCTGTCACACACACACACATAGAGAACACACACACAGAAAAGTGAACAATGGAATCTGAATATTAGGCGGGTGAACCACTCTCTGTCTCTCACTCTTTTGTCAAAACGTTGGCTTAGAGTCCCGACCACACTCCAGTCCCCTAACTGCCCTCTGATGCCTTAGTCCATCAGAAATATGATTAGGGAACCTCAAACATGACATACAGCTGTGCTCTATAGTTGAGCACCTCTGGGCGACATTGTTTGAATTCTACTTTTGACACAGGCCCGGCGGTAAATCTTAATGGTAAGCACTGTCATTACAGCATTGTAATTTTACAGCCTAAACTCATACACCAGACAGATCCAGGTGTCTGATTACCTGTGAAAATATATAACTACTGCTGTACACGCTTTTTCCATTCATTTTCTGTCCATACTGTTTATGCAAACCATTCAAAAAAATATACAGTGCATTTGGAAAGTATTCAGACCCCTTAACTTTTTCCTCATTTTGTTACGTTATAGCCTTGTACTAAAATTGATTAAATATTTTTTTCCCTCATCGATCTACACACAATACCTCATAATGACAAAGTGAAAACAGGTTTTTAGATTTTTTTGCAAATGTATTAAAAATAAAAACACAGAAACACCTTCTTTACATCAGTATTCAGACCCTGTGAGTCTCTTTACATCAGTATTCAGACCCTGTGAGTCTCTTTACATCAGTATTCAGACCCTGTGAGTCTCTTTACATCAGTATTCAGACCCTGTGAGTCTCTTTACATCAGTATTCAGACCCTGTGAGTCTCTTTACATCAGTATTCAGACCCTGTGAGTCTCTTTACATCAGTATTCAGACCCTGTGAGTCTCTTTACATCAGTATTCAGACCCTGTGAGTCTCTTTACATCAGTATTCAGACCCTGTGAGTCTCTTTACATCAGTATTCAGACCCTGTGAGTCTCTTTACATCAGTATTCAGACCCTGTGAGTCTCTTTACATCAGTATTCAGACCCTGTGAGTCTCTTTACATCAGTATTCAGACCCTGTGAGTCTCTTTACATCAGTATTCAGACCCTGTGAGTCTCTTTACATCAGTATTCAGACCCTGTGAGTCTCTTTACATCAGTATTCAGACCCTGTGAGTCTCTTTACATCAGTATTCAGACCCTGTGAGTCTCTTTACATCAGTATTCAGACCCTGTGAGTCTCTTTACATCAGTATTCAGACCCTGTGAGTCTCTTTACATCAGTATTCAGACCCTGTGAGTCTCTTTACATCAGTATTCAGACCCTGTGAGTCTCTTTACATCAGTATTCAGACCCTGTGAGTCTCTTTACATCAGTATTCAGACCCTGTGAGTCTCTTTACATCAGTATTCAGACCCTGTGAGTCTCTTTACATCAGTATTCAGACCCTGTGAGTCTCTTTACATCAGTATTCAGACCCTGTGAGTCTCTTTACATCAGTATTCAGACCCTGTGAGTCTCTTTACATCAGTATTCAGACCCTGTGAGTCTCTTTACATCAGTATTCAGACCCTGTGAGTCTCTTTACATCAGTATTCAGACCCTGTGAGTCTCTTTACATCAGTATTCAGACCCTGTGAGTCTCTTTACATCAGTATTCAGACCCTGTGAGTCTCTTTACATCAGTATTCAGACCCTGTGAGTCTCTTTACATCAGTATTCAGACCCTGTGAGTCTCTTTACATCACTATTCAGACCCTGTGAGTCTCTTTACATCAGTATTCAGACCCTGTGAGTCTCTTTACATCAGTATTCAGACCCTGTGAGTCTCTTTACATCAGTATTCAGACCCTGTGAGTCTCTTTACATCAGTATTCAGACCCTGTGAGTCTCTTTACATCAGTATTCAGACCCTGTGAGTCTCTTTACATCAGTATTCAGACCCTGTGAGTCTCTTTACATCACTATTCAGACCCTGTGAGTCTCTTTACATCAGTATTCAGACCCTGTGAGTCTCTTTACATCAGTATTCAGACCCTGTGAGTCTCTTTACATCAGTATTCAGACCCTGTGAGTCTCTATTACATCAGTATTCAGACCCTGTGAGTCTCTTTACATCAGTATTCAGACCCTGTGAGTCTCTTTTACATCAGTATTCAGACCCTGTGAGTCTCTTTACATCAGTATTCAGACCCTGTGAGTCTCTTTACATCAGTATTCAGACCCTGTGAGTCTCTTTACATCAGTATTCAGACCCTGTGAGTCTCTTTACATCAGTATTCAGACCCTGTGAGTCTCGAAATTGAGCTCAGGTGCATCCTGTTACCATTGATCATTCTTGAGATTTTTCCACAACTTGATTGGAGTCCACCTGCGGTAAATTCAATTGATTGGACATGATTTCGTAATGCACACACCTGTCAATATATGGTTCCACAGTTGACAGTGCATGTCAGAGCAAAAACCAAGCCATAAGGTCAAAGGAATTTTCCGTAGCACTCCGAGACAGGATTGTAAGGTAAGAATAAAGTGAATTGTATGTACACATTGTTGACGTGGCTGATAACGGAGCAGGGAGGCACGATAAATGTGTGTGTGTTATTGTACCAAATGCTTCCCACGGCCAGTGACGGACTTCTCCGTCACACCTCCCGAAGGTCCTGGTACTCCGCGGGAATAGCGAAGAGGTCCGGGGCAACTTCTCAGCCCCCAGGAAGACGTCCCAGGGCAGGCTGCACTGACGTCAGGCAATGGGTGTGGCAGAACGGGCTCCAGCCCATGGTGGCACCAGCAGAACAGCCAATGAGGGGATTGGGTCGCTGGAGCCAGGAGAATTCCAATACCCCGGGAACCTGAGTAGGTTGATAGGGGTGGTATTGTGGGTGACCCAGCCTATAGAGCGCCCATCCAGTACTCTAACGTCCATGGGAATGGTAGGGGCTGAGTGGGGATATCCAGCTCGGAAGCCAGGGTAGCATCCATAAAGCTCTCATCATTGGCAGCAATTACAGTCTAGAGTCTTCTTGGGTATGACGCTACAAGCTTGGCACACCTGTATTTGGGGAGTTTCTCCCATTCTTCTCTGCAGATCCTCTCAAGCTCTGTCAGGTTGGATGGTGAGCTTTGCTGCACAGCTTTTTCCAGGTCTCTCCAGAGATGTTTGATCCGGGCTCTGGCTGTGTCACTCAAGGACATTCAGAAACTTGTCCCGAAGCCACTCCTGCATTGTCTTGGCTGTGTGCTCAGGGTCGTTGTCCTGTTGGGAGGTGAACCTTCACCCCCAGTCTGAGGTCCTGAGTGGTCTGGAACAGGTTTTCATCAAGGATCTCTCTGTACATTGCTCCGTTCATCTTTCCCTCAAGCCTGACTAGTCTCCAAGTCCCTTCTGCTGTAAAACATTCCTACAGCATGATGCTGGCACCACCATGCTTCACCATAGGGATGGTACCAGGTTTCTTCCAGATGTGACGCTTGGCATTCAGGCCAAATAGTTCAATCTTGGTTTCATCAAACCAGAGAATCTTGATTCTCATGTCCTTTAGGTGCCTTTTGGCAAACTCCAAGCAGGCTGTCATGTGCCTTTTACTGAGAAGTGGCTTCCGTCTGGCCATTCTACCATAAAGGTCTGATTGGTAGAGTGCTGCAGAAATGGTTGTGCTTGTGGAAGGTTCTCCCATCTCCACAGAGGAACTCTGAAGTTCTGTCAGAGTCCCTTCCTCCCTGACCAAGGCCCTTCTCCCCTGATTGCCCAATTTGGCCGGGCTGCCAGCTCTAGAAAGAGTTCCAAACTTCTTCCATTTAAGAATGATGGAGGCCACTGCGTTCTTAGGGACCTTCAATGCTGCAGAAATTTTTTGGTACCCTTCCCCAGATCTGAGCCTCAACATAATCCTGTCTCAGAGCTCTACGAACAATTCCTTCGACCTCATGGCTTGGTTTTTGTTCTGACATGCACTGTCAACTATGGGACCTTACAGTATATAGACAGGTGTGTGCCTTTCCAAATCATGTCCAATCAATTGAATTTACTGGACTTGATTGGTGGACTCCAATCAAGTTGTAGAACCATCTAAAGGATGATCAATGGAAACAGGATGCATGTGAGCTCAATTTCGAGTCTGATAGCAAAGGGTATGAATACTTATTTGAATACATTTGCAAAATTTTAAATAGAAAAACTGTTTTTGCTTTGTCATAATGGGGAATGTCCAGTCTCTAGATAACAAGGTCGACGAAATTAGGGCACGGGTTGCTTTCTAGAGAGACATCAGGGATTGTAACATACCCTGTTTCAAGGAAACATGGCTCTCTCGGGATATGCTGTCGAGGTCTATACAGTCACCTGGATTATATGTATGTCGTGCAGACAGGAATAAACATCTCTCAAGGAAGAAGAAGGGCGGGGCTGAATGTTTTATGATTAACTACTCATGGTGTAATAGCAACAACATACCGGAGACTCAAGTCCATTTGTTCACCTGACCTAGAATTTCTCAATCAAATGCCGACTGTATTATCTCCCAAGAGAATTCTCCTCGGATATTGTCACAGCAGTGTAAATTCCCCCTCAAGTCGATACCACAACGGTTCTCAAGGAACTTCACTGGACTTTATGCAAACTGGAAACCGTATATCCTGAGGCTGCAGTTATTGTCGCTGGGGATTTTAACAAAACACATTTGAGAACACGGCTACCTAAATTCTATCAGCATATTGAATGTAGTACTCGCACTGGCAATACTCTGGATCACTGCTACTCTAACTTCCATGATGCATACAAGACCATCCCCCGCCCTCCTTTTGGCCAATCTGACCACGACTCCATTTTGCTCCTCCCTTCCTATAATCAGAAACTCAAACAGGATGTACCCGTGTTAAGAACTATTCAATGCTGGTCTGACCAATCGGAATCCACGCATCAGGAGAATTATATCGACGTATACGCTGGTTCGGTGAGTGAGTTTATATGGAAGGACAATAAGAGATGTAGTACCCACTGCGACTATTCACGCAAAATTGAAAGCGTGAACCACCTCATTTAACCATAGAAAGGTGACTGGAATTATGGCTGAATACAAACTATGTAGTTATTCCCTCCGCAAGGCAATCAAACAAGCAAAATGCCAGTGTAGAGACAAAGTGGAGTCGCAATTCAACGGCTCAGACAAGAGACGTATGTGGCAGGATCTACAGACAATCATGGACTACATAAAGAAAACCCGCCACGGGACACCAACGTCTTGCTTCCAGACAAACTAAACACCTTCTTTGCCCGCTTTGGGCTCTCCTTCTCCGTAGCCGATGTGAGTAAGACATTTAAACGTGTTAACCCTCGCAAGGCTGCCGGCCCAGAGACCATCCCTAGCCACGTCCTCAGAGCATGCTGGCTGGTGTGTTTACGGACATGTTCAATCTCTCCCTATCCTAGTCTGCTGTCCATACATGCTTCAAGATGGCCACTATTGTTCCTGTACCTAAGAAGTCAAAGGTAACTGAACTAAATGACTATTGCCCCATAGCACTCACTTATGTCATCATGAAGTGCTTTGAGAGGCGAGTCAAGGATCATATCACCTCCACCTTACCTGTCACCCTAGACCCACTTAAATGTGCTTACCGCCCCAATAGGTCCACAGACGATACAATCGTCATAACACTGCACAATGCCCTATCCCATCTGGACAAGAGGAATAACTTTGTAAGAATGCTGTTCATTGACCATAGCTCAGCATTCAACACCATAGTACCCTCCAAGCTCATCATTAAGCTAGAGGCCATGGGTCTCAGGAGGTTGAAGAAATGAGGCTTGTCACCTAAAACCCACACAAAATTTTACAGATGAACAATCGAGAGCATCCTGTCGGGCTGCATCACCACCTAGTACGGCAACTGCTGCGCCCACAACCCGCAAGACTCTCCAGAGGGTAGTGCGGTCTGCACAACGCATCACCGGGGGCAAACGCATGCCCTCCATGACACCTACAGCACCCGATGTCACAGGAAGGCCAAAAAGATCATCAAGGACAACTACCACCCGAGTCACTGCCTGTTCACCCCACTACCATCCAAAAGGCGAGGTCAGGTGTTCAATGCTGGGACGGAGAGACTGAAAAACAGCTTAGCTATCTGACTGTTAAACAGCCACCACTAACAAAGAGAGGCTGCTGCCTATATACAGACATGAAATCATTGGCCACTTTAATAAATGGATCACTTGTCACTTTAATAATGCCACTTTAATAATGTTTACATATCTTACATTACTCATCTCATATGTATATACTGTATTCTATTGCATCTTGCCTGTGCTGCTCTGTCATTACTCATACATATTATATATATATATTCTTATTCCATTCCTTTACTTAGATGTATGTTTTTTAGGTAGTTGTGGAATTGTTAGATATTGCTGCACTGTCGGAACTAGAAGCACAAGCATTTCGCTACACTCGCAATAACATCTGCTAACCATGTGTATTTTGACCAATATAATTTTATTTGATTCCTGTGTGTAGATTGATGAGGAAAAAACGTTTATTTAATCAATTTTAGAATAAGGCTGTAATGTAACAAAATGTGGGAAAAGTAAAGGGGTCTGAATACTTTCCGAATGCACTGCATACTCTACTGTTTGAATACTTTCTTAACTTCTTCCAAAGGCATGATTGAGCCCTAGACTGATTCCCACATAATCCTTCTGTCTATGATTCCAAACCAAGGACACACATTTTGCCAACGCAAGTCTATTTGGCAACCTTTCCCTGACAGTCTTACAGCGTCGGGGCTATGACTGGAAATCACCTCAGCTGCCCTCTAACATCTCCCAGAGAGTGATACTCTAGCCTAGTAGTGGTTGGATGAGTCATGATTCATGATGAGACCGTGGAACTGAACTGCCAGTGCCAAGGCTTTCCTACAGGAAGTGGTGGGAAGGGAAGAGGACTGGCCCACACAAATGTTGAGGCTCCTGTAACTCTATTATTGGCAAACCTCCCCATTGGCCCTGGACTATAAGCGCTTGGAGGCTGGACTAATCAGTTTTTGTCTCCCAGGGAGCAGTATGTTTATTGCCTAATTGAAATGAACGAATGAGTTTGAAAAATGTCTAAAGATTTTTATAATCTCCTAGATTCGTTTTTTCAACTTTGTTCTGGACATGCTAGAAAGGATGAAAGTACACTATATTACAAAAGTATGTGGCCACCCCTTCAAATTAGTGGATTCTGCTATTTAAGCCACACCCATTGCTGACAGGTGTATAAAATTGAGCACAGAGCCATGCAATCTCCATAGACAAAAATTGGCAGTAGTATGGCCTTACTGAGGAGAGCATACATTTACCTTCTAGACGATTCTGTGCTTCCAACTTTGTGGCAACAGTTTGCGGAAGGCCTTTTCCTGTTTCAGCATGACAATGCCTCCGTGCACAAAGCGAGGTCCATACAGAAATGGTTTGTGGAGAGTGGTTTGAAGAACTTGATTGGCCTGCACAGAGCCCTGACCTCAACCCCGTCGAACACCATTGGATTGAATTGAAACACAGGTTGAGAGCCAGGCCACCCAACATCCGAACCTCACTAATGCTCGTGTCTGAATGGACGCAAGTCCCCGCAGCAATATCCCAACATTTAGTGGAAAGCATTCCCAGAAGAGTGGAGGCTGCTATAGCAGCAAAGGGGGACCAACTCCATATTAATGTCCATGATTTTGGAATGACCCGAGCAGGTGTCCACATACTTTTGGTCATATAGTGTATGTGTATGATGCATAACTGCGGTGGTCTTGTTAATAGCGCCACTTCTGTCTATTCTAGCATGGCCTATCTGTTGAGCCAATACCCAAGCCCTGGATAGGAGTCCAGTCCTCTGGCATTTTGTTGATGGGTAGGAGTCAGGGAATAATAAGGTTTGCAGGACTGCCTTCCAAAAAGAGATAAGAGTTTGCTGATGATAATTGATTAACTCTGTAAGAGACAAGTGGATGGACGGGACAATGAACTCACACCTGGTACCTATCATTATTGGGTTTACAGCACCAACTGGTTAGCAATGAGTCAGTAAGAAATACAGTTGAAGTCCGAAGTTTACAATACACCTTAGCCAAATACATTTAAACTCAGTTTTTAACAATTCCTGACATTTAATCCTAGTAAAAATGTCCTGTTTATGGTCAGTTAGGATCACCACTTTATTTTAAGAATGTGACATGTCAGAATAATAGTAGAGAGAATGATTTATTTCAATTTTAATTTCTTTCATCACATTCCCAGTGGGTCTGAAGTTTACATACACTCAATGAGTATTTGCTAGCATTGCCTTTAAATTGTTTAACTTGGGCCAAACGTTTCGGTTGCCTTCCACAATAAGTTGGGTGAATTTTGTCCCATTCCTCCTGACAGAGCTGGTGTAACTGAGTCAGGTTTGTAGGACTACTTGCTCGCACACACTTTTTCAGTTTTGCCCACACATTTTCTGTAGGATTGAGGTCAGGGCTTTGTGATGGCCCCTCCAAAACCTTGACTGTTGTCTGCTTGGAGTCATTGTCTATTTGGAAGACCCATATTTGGAAGACCCATTTGCGACCAAGCTTTAACTTCCTGACGTCTTGAGATATATCCACATAACTTTCCTTCCTCATGAAGCCATCTATTTTGTGATGTGCACCAGTCCCTCCTGCAGCAAAGAACCCCCACAACATGGTGCTGCCACCCCCGTGCTTCACGGTTGAGATAGCGTTCTTCAGCTTGCAAGCCTCCCCCTTTCTCCTCCAAACATAACAATGATCATTATGGCCAAACAGTTATATTTTTGTTTCATCAGACCAGAGGACATTTCTCCAAAAAGTACGATCTTTGTCCCCATGTGCAGTTGCAAACCGTAGTCTGGCTTTTTTATGGCGGTTTTGGAGCAGTGGTTTCTTCCTTGCTGAGCGGCCTTTCAGGTTATGTCGATATAGGACTCGTTTTACTATGGATATAGATACTTTTGTACCTGTTTCCTCCAGCATCTTCACAAGGTCCTTTGCTGTTGTTCTGGGATTGATTTGCACTTTTCGCACCAAAGTACGTTCATCTCTAGGAGACAGAACGCGTCTCCTTCCTGAGCGGTATGACGGCTGTGTGGTCCTATGGTGTTTATACTTGCGTACTATTGTTTGTACAGATGAACGTGGTACCTTCAGGCGTTTGGAAATTGCTCCCGATGACGAACCAGACTTGTGGAGGTCTACAATGTTTTTTTTCTGAGGTCTTGGTTCATTTCTTTTGATTTTCCCATGATGTCAAGAAAAGAGGCACTGGGTTTGAAGGTAGGCCTTGAAATACATCCACAGGTACACCTCCAATTGACTCAAATGATGTCAATTAGCCTATCAGAAGCGTCTGAAGCCATAACATCATTTTCTGGAATTTTCCAAGCTGTTTAAAGGCACAGTCAATTTAGTAAACTTCTGACCCATTGGAATTGTGATACAGTGAATTATAAGAGAAATAATCTGTCCGTAAACAATTGTTAGAAAAATTACTTGTGTCATACACAAAGGAAATGTCCTAACCGACTTGCCAAAACTATAGTTTGTTAACAAGACATTTGTGGAGTGGTTGAAAGACTCCAACCTAAGTGTATGTAAACTTCCGACTTAAGCTGTATGTGGCTCTATGCTAATGATAATTGATACGCAGATCTGGTTTCCCTACTCTGGTTGGAGGGCATTCTACCAGCAGATTACACCCTCAGCGGGCAGAGGCCATATGCCATTATGTCATTTTATCATTCATGTTTGTGTCCATGTCTGTGTGTGTCTGTGTACATGTGTGCGCACATACATGTTTTGTGTGCGTGTTCGTGTGAGAGCCACTATGACAGTGAGTCAAATCAACATCAAATCAAATGTTATTTGTCACAGTAAGGTCTACACAATAGGTGTAGACATGAGTGTGAAATGCTTACTTACAAGCCCTTAACCAACAATGCAGTTTTAAGAAGAAAAAAAAAGAAATAGAAATATAACAAATAATTAAGGAGCAACAATAAAATAACAGGCTATATTCAGGGGGTTCTGGTACAGAGTCAATGTGCGGGGGCACCGGTTATTCGAGGTAATTGAGGTAATATGTACATCTAGGTGAAGGTAAAGTGACTATGCATGGATAATAAACAGAGAACAGCAGCAGCGTAAACATGGGGGGTGGGAACAATGCAAATAGTCCGGGTAGTCATTTGATTAACCGTTTAAGAGTTTTACGCCTTGGGGGTAGGAGCTGTTAAGAAGCCGCTTGCCGGTACCGCTTGCCGTGTGGTAGCAGAGAGAACAGTCTATGACTAGGGTGGCTGGAGTCGTTGGTAATTTCCTGGGCCTTCCTCTGACACCGCCTGGTATAGAGGTCCTGGATAGCAGGAAGCTTAGCCCCAGTGATGTACTGGGCCGTACGGGGTTTCTGTGACAATGGTGTTGATGTGTGCCATGACCAGCCTTTTCACTAACTCTGTGAAGCCTATAACCTCTTCATCTCATGCTAGCGGACAATTATACAGGCCCAGTATGGCTGTGGAATGGAGCTTTCATTTTAATAGACATGTAAGTGGAGATGATTCTCCTTGTACGTTGTGGTGGCTATTGTTTGTGAAATTGTTCCATTGAATTACTTATTGTCCATATTCACATTTACACATATTCATCTTTTAACATCCAGCCAAAGCAATGTACTGCAACATACCGTAAATCACCAACCCCATATACCAGCCATAGGAAATTAACCTGGGTTATATCAAGGCGCGTTCAGATATCTTGCAGTGCTGCAAAGCTGCAGCCAGATGCCGGCCAATTACTTTTACTGTTTGTTTCAAACTTGAAAGGAGTTAGTCTGACCATCTGCGATGTATATTTCAAAATGGCAATGTTTTATTAGAGAACAACGTAAATTGTTTTTTTGAGGGTGAAATTTAAACCACAGGATTATGTCATCATCAAATCAAATTGCCACATGCGCTGAATACATCAAATACAACAGTGAAAAGCTTACTTACAAGCCCTTAACCAAAACAGTTTTAAAGAAAATAAATGTTAAGAAACTATTTACGTAAAATAAACTGCAGTAAAAAATAAATATATAAAAAAGTAAAGGAGAAAATAACTAATAATTAAAGAGCAACAATAAAATAAGAGTAGCAAGGCTATATACAGGGAGTACCGGTACAGAGTCAATGTACGGGGGCACAGGTTAGTCGAGGTGATGCAACCATGCTCTCGATGGTACAGCTGTAGAACATTTTGAGGATCTGAGGACCAATGTCAAATCTTTTCAGTGTCCTGAGGGGGAATAGGTGTGTCGTGCCCACTTCACGCCTGTCTTGGTGTGCTTGGACCATGATAGTTTGTTGGTGATGTGGACACCAAGGAACATGAAGCTCTCAACCTGCTCCACTACAGCCTCATCGATGAGAATGGGTCCAAACACACCAAGACAGTCGTGAAGAGTGCTCGACAACACCTATTGAGTGTGGAGTGCAATAGAGATTACATCATCTGTGGATCTGTTGGGGCGGTATGCAAATTGGAGTGAATTTAGGGTTTCTGGAATAATACTGTTTCTGGGATGTTGATGTGAGCCATGACCAGCCTTTCAAAACACTGCATGGCTACAGATGTGAGTGCTACAGGTCATAGTCATTTAGGCAGATTACCTTAGTGCTTGGGCACAGGGACTATCGTGGGCTGTGCTTGGGCACAGGGACTATCGTGGGCTGCTTGAAACATGTTGGTATTACAGACTCAGTTGACAGGTTGAAAATGTCAGTGAAGACACTTGCTAGTTGGTCAGCTCGTATTCGGAGTACATGTTCTGGTAATCCGTCTGGCCCTGCGGCCTTGTGAATGTTGACCTTAAAAGGTCCCACTCACATTGGCTACAGAAAGCGTGATCATACAGTTAGTCGTCTGGAACAGCTGGTGCTCTCATGCATGCTTCAGTGTTGCTTGCATAGAAGTTATTTTGCTCATCTGGTAGGTTTGTGTCACTGTGCAGCTCGCGGCTTTGCTTCCCTTTGTAGTCCGTAATATTTTGCAATCCCTGTCACATCCAACGAGTGTCGGAACCAATGTAGTAAGATTCAATCTTAGTCCTCTATTGACACTTTGCCTGTTTGATGGTTTGTCGGAGGGCATAGCGGGATTTCTTATAAGCGTCCGGGTTTGAGTCCCGCTCCTTGAAAGCGGCAGCTTTACCCTTTAGCTCAGTGCGGATGTTGCTTGTAATCCATGGCTTCTGATAGTGGTATATATGTACGGTCACTGTGGGGATGACATCATCAGTGCACTTATTGATGAAGCCAGTGACCGATGTGAAGTACTCCTCAATGCCATCGGAAGAATCCCAGAACATATTCTAGTCTGTGCTAGCAAAACAGTCCTGTAGATTAGCATCTGCGTCACCTGACCGCTACCATATTGAGCGAGTCACTGATGCTTCCCACTTTAGCTTTTGCTCGTAAGCATGAATCAGTAGGATAGAGTTATGGTCAGATTTGCCAAATGAAGGGCTAAGGAGAGCTTTGTACGCCTTTTTTTCCTCTGCTTGCACATGTAGCATGCTGGTGGAAATGAGGTAAAACAGATTTAAGTTTCCCTGCATTAAAGTCCCCGGCCACTAGGAGCGCCACCTCTGGATGATAATTTTCTTGTTTGCTTATGGCCTTATACAGCTCGTCAAGTGTGGTCTTAGTGCCAGCATCGGTTGGTGATGGTAAATAGACAGCTATGCAAAATATAGATGAAACCTCTCTTGGTAAATAGTGTTGTCTACAGCTTATCATGAGATACTCTACCTTAGGCGAGCAAAACCTTGAGAATTCCTTAATATTAGATTTCGTCCATCAGCTGTTATTTAGAAATAGACACAAACCGCCACCTCTTGTCTTACTGGAGGCAGCTGTCCTATCTTGCCGATGCACAGAAAACCCAGCTAGCTCTATGTTATCCATATCGTCGTTCAGCCACAACTCGGTGAAACATCAGATATTAGAGTTTTTAATGTCCCGTTGGTAGGTTAGTCTTGATCGGAGCTCATCCATTTTATTATCCAATGATTGCACGTTAGCTTATAGGACTGATGGTAGAGGCAGATTACCCACTCGCTATCAGATCCTTACAAAGCACCCCGACCTTCGTCCCCGATATCTCCTTTTCTTCTTCATGCGAATGACGCGGATTTGGGCCTTGTCCGGTGTCTGAAGTATATCCTTTGTGTCCGACTCGTTAAAGAAAGAATCTTTGTCCAGTACAAGGTGAGTAATCGCTGTCCTGATATCCAGAAGCTCTTTTTGGTCATAAGAGATGTGTCACGCCCTGGCCTTAGTATTCTGTGTTTTTGTTAGTATTTTGGTGAGGCCAGGGTGTGACATGGGGATTTATGTGGTTTGTTTTGTCTGGGGTTGTTTGTAGTTATGGGATTGTGGTTAGAGTAGTACTCTAGGTAAGTCTATGGTTGCCTAGAGTGGTTCTCAATCAGAGGCAGGTGTTTATCGTTGTCTCTGATTGGGAACCATATTTAGGCAGCCATATTCTTTAGGTCTCTTGTGGGTGATTGTTCCTGTCTTTGTGTTTGTGGCACCAGATAGGACTGTTTAGTTTTTTTTCACATTTCTTGTTTTTGTAGATTGTTGTATTTTCATCTTTATTAAAGATGTACAAAACTAACCCCGCTGCATTTTGGTCCGCCTCTCTTTCACCAGAAGAAAACCGTTACAAGATGGTGGCAGAAATATTACATACAAAATAAGATGCAAATAACGCAAAAAAACACACACAATAGCACAATTGGTTAGGAGCCCGTGAGGAAATGGTTCCGTGATCTAATAACCAATTTTCAACATAGGCAAACCTTATATAAAATATGTTGAATTTGTACCTTTGAAACAGCGTCAGATCTTCAACTTTATATTCACTATCAGAAAAAAACAGTCTTATTAGAATTATTAGAATTCCATCTGGTTGTTGGGACAGACATGAATACCATTTTGGACATGCGAGACAATCCACACACAACCAAGGCTCTCCAGCATATACTCTCTGATTACAACCTCATTGATGCCTGGCGATCATATAATTCTAAAGCAAAAGAGTACACTTTTCTACTCAAACGGCATAAAACATTTTCACAAGTTGGTTTATACTATCATCTACACCTCCATTTTCTTTAATTAAGAAAATAGAAATTCAACATACCTGGCCATCACACTTACTACTGTCAACTTCAAATCTAAGAATCTACGAAAAGAGTCACAAGATGGCGTTTCATGTTTAATTTCTACAAAATCCTACATTCTGTGATCAATTTGAAACAAACTAAATTAATTCATAGTGATCAATAAAAATTAAGTTGATGACCCCCAGATTCAATAGGAAGCCACCAAAGGTATAATAAAGAATAATGCAACTACATTTGCATCTGGCTTGAATAAATCACAATTAAAGAAGATATAAGAATTTGAAATGTTAACTGCATTAGAGCATTCTCAACAAACACTATTTTCAGACCAGGTAGCTATTACTCTTTCCAAAGTCAAGACAGAACTTAATTTACTCATAAGACAGAGAGCAGCATTTTCCATCCATCAAGTTAGACCGTCCTAGTCATTTACCGGCCAACAAACTACGCAGTACTGATATAGTAATGATATAGCAACTATTGCATCTGAAACGGGGGAATTACTGATTACAAATGAATCAATCTAAGATTCTCCCGCTTCTATATGGAACTGATTGTAAATCACACTAAGCCAGACGAAGAATTTTCTAAAATAATTAAGAACACCTCTCTCAACAGAGGAAGCCACCTCACTGGGAACCCAAATCTCTCTCAACAGAGGAAGCCACCTCACTGGGAACCCAAATCTCTCTCAACAGAGGAAGCCACCTCACTGGGAACCCAAATCTCTCTCAACAGAGGAAGCCACCTCACTGGGAACCCAAATCTCTCTCAATCAACTCCAAAGGGCATTGGATAGCATGAATAAAGGCTAAATGTTTTGTGCGTGTGTCTTTGTGTGTGTGTGCGCATGTGCGCGCGAGTGTGTGTGTGTGAGTGCATGAGAGAGAGAGAGAGAGAGAGAGAGACATTATGACATGATCTCACTTGGGTCCCTGCTTATACTCACAACGTGGCGTCTTCAGTAACAGGCTACCAGTGAGTCACTTCCTCTGTGCAGCCGACAACCTCTTCATCTCATGCTAGTGGACGATTACACAGGCCCAGTATGGCTGGGGAATAGAGGTTTCATTTCAGTAGACATGTAACTGGGGATGATTCTCCTTGTACGTTGTGGTGGCTATTGTTTGTGAAATTGTTCCATTCCATGACTTATTGTCCATATTCACATTTACACATATTCATCTTTTAACATCCAGCCAAAGCAATGTACTGCAACATACCGTAAATCACCAACCCCATATACCAGCCATAGGAAATTAACCTGGGTTATATCAAGGCGCGTTCAGATATCTTGCAGAGTCTTGCAAAGCTGCAGCCAGATGCCGGCCAATAGGTTTTACTGTTTGTTTCTGGGAAAACTTGAAAGGAGTTAGTCTGACCATCTGTCATGTATACTTCAATATGACAGCGTTTTATTAGAGACCATGAGAAGGAGCTCCCCACTGCCCACAAACTGGATGAATAAACATTGTTTCAATGTAATTTGTCAATGTATTGTGATGTGGAATCTACACGGATAATAAATTGGATTTGAAGTAATTTGAGTAATCAACTGTTGTTTTGAGGGTGAAATTTAAACCACAGGATTATGTCAACATGGTAACCAATTTTAACCATAGACACTTGTACCTTTGAAAAAATGTCAGTTATTCAACGTTATATCATTATCAGAAAAAATCTATAGTCTATCGTTAGAATTAACTGAATTGCATCTGGTTATAGGGACAGACATGAATTCCATTTTGGATATGTGAGACAAACCTAATAAGACAAACTACAATCCACACGCAACCAAGGCTCTCTAGCATATGCTCTCTAATTACAACCTCATTGATGCCTGGCGAGCACATAATCCTAATGCAAAAGAGTACACTTTCTACTCAAACAGGCACAAAACATCAAGTACAGTTGTACCATCATCTTTGAAATGCAAGAGAAAGGCCATAATGTAGAATTCAAGCGCAGCTGCAATTTAAATTTGTGCCACTAGATGGCAGCAGTGTATGCGCAAAGTTTTAGACTGATCCAATGAACCATTATATTTCTGTTCAAAATGTTGTATCAAGACTGCCCAAATCTGCCTAATTTGTTTATTAAAGGGTTGTTCAGATTCAGCTAGATCTGTGGACCATACTTAAATGGCTAGCTCAGAGTATGAGCTTTCCAAAAGTTGTTTATATATTATAGAGATCAGTCCTTTCGGGTGCCCAGATAATTTATTTATAAATCCCATCATTAGATGGTTCAGGAGTTTGGTTTCTCCATAGACCAGCATAGCTGACCTAAGATGTAAATACAGGAAAAAAGGAGTTGCCTGGTAATGTGCATGTATCTTTCAAATCTTGGAATGTTCTTTCCATGACATTGGTAAGGATTACACATTTTGACCATTGGGGGGATGCAAAAGGCCACCCTCCTGATTGCAAGGCATTATTGTGAAATATTGGAGTATGGGCATACCATTTAGAATCCGGTCTTATTAACTGGAACAGAAAATTGAAAAATCTGATCTTGGCATCCCATAATCCGAACCATAAACTTGTACATTTTAAGTTGCTTCTGGGGCAAAGTTGGAAAATGTATTTCGAAGTGCATGAATTAAAATATTGAATGCTTTGCATCTATTATGTTACTTAACGACATCAATCAATCAGAGAAGATGACTGCTAGCAGGTAGCACTTCTGCAAAGGTTTTTGTTGTTGACCAAAACCAAAAGTAAAACGTTTTGGTACACCAGCTTCAAACAGCTGTGAAAAACATATTTTTTGTTATTGAAAATATATTTCACAGCGGTTTAGACTTTACGATGATTCCCTACACTATTCAGTGTTTGTTTTCTCACATAAACTGAAATTGAAGTGTAGAATTTTTTTCAAACAGGAAATTATTTCCACTAAATAACACAGTCACAAAGTCGGAACAGCGTTCCCGTTTTGACAACGTATGATGCTCCGGTGGGAGAAATCTTTCTCTGAAATTACAATTAAAACATTTTTTAAATATTCTGTGTAGCACATTAAACTGCATTTCAAGTTTGATTCAGATTTTTGTTTGAGATGGAAATGTGAATCCAACGTATCAATTATTCATTTGTAGAAAACCTGGATATTGAATTGAGTTTGGTTGTCAACGCAACCAAATATCAACATTTGTAGGAGATGTATCTTTGCTTGGATATTTCCATCTGTGCAGCTGTCTTAGTCCAGCTTTAATTCCAGTTTGTCTACTAATTAACTATTGATATGTTGGATTCACATCTCCATCTCAATCAAAAATCTGAGTTAAAGAAGTACGACTAAACAAAAATCTAACTTTAAATACATTTTTTTTCCAGAGGGATACATGATGCTGTTTGGATAATGCATTGGAATGATAGAACCTTTTCAGCTAGTTGTGCCTGTTATACAGATCATGGGAAAAGAAAAGCATGTGTGTGCGTGTGTGTGTGTGTGTGCTTGTTTGGAAAGGCAAATGAATAAGTGTGGAAATGATGTGTCTAGTTACACTATTTGATTCAAACTGCGCACTGTAAAGTTCAAACAGGTTCAAAACACCTACAGCAACTCATCCTCTTCAAAAGTGACATTTAAAAACAGCTACAAAAAGTGAAACACAATATGAGACTGTATTGAAGAAGCAATAACTACACAGCTGATAGGGTAGTGACACTAACATTTGATCACACTTTAGGCAGTTGCTTAAAGTTTTCTAAGAAAATGTCCTTTCCTAAGGTTCTACGCAAATCTTTCAGTCTCAAATCCCCTTATTATGCAACACCCTCAGTCGCCAACCCCCATCTTTATTAGGGCAATAACCAGCCCCAGGTATGCTCATTAAGAGGCGCGGCTCCCTCTAACAAGCACTCTGATTGGCACTCAGAGAAAACGTGATGTAACAGACTGCCCTCTATATTACTGCCAGGTCACAGGTCAGCCATGAAATTGGGATACAACTGAGCGTTTGTTTTCAAAGAGGTAGTTGTTTCTAAACTGTCAGGTTTCTTGGAGTTGAGGGAACTTGGTTTTGGGATAGGAGAGATACCTAGTTGGTTTAGAGGACAGGTGTCTTTCATAAAATGGAGTTGAGGGACCTTGGTTTTGGGATAGGAGAGATACCTAGTTGGTTTAGAGGACCGGTGTCTTTCATAAAATGGAGTTGAGGGACCTTGGTTTTGGGATAGGAGAGATACCTAGTTGGTTTAGAGGACAGGTGTCTTTCATAAAATGGAGTTGAGGGACCTTGGTTTTGGGATAGGAGAGATACCTAGTTGGTTTAGAGGACAGGTGTCTTTCATAAAATGGAGTTGAGGGACCTTGGTTTTGGGATAGGAGAGATACCTAGTTGGTTTAGAGGACCGGTGTCTTTCATAAAATCAAATACAATTTTATTTGTCACATGCTTCATAGACAACAGGTGTAGACTAACAGTGAAACACTTACTTACAGGTCCATTTCCAACCATGTAGAGTTAAAGATAAGATAAAGAATTTAATACAAATAAAACCAAAAAGTGACACAAAGAATAAATAACCAATCAAAATGACCAGTGGAAGAAAACAGACTGAAACAGAGAAGGACTACTGGATTTGTCCAATTAATCAACATACAGTATATATTTAATTGTTTTAAATGTTCCATTGCATTGCCTTAATGAACACAATAATGGCTTGCTGGGTTTCACTTTCTGTTCCAGAGACAGCGAGACTAACTTGATCTGCAGCAGTCAGAAGCTAAAGGCTCTACTAAATCCATTCAGAGTTACAGGATGATTTAAAATTAAAGGCAATGTTCCCACGTTAGCGGAGACTGCATTCACAGCTGCATATGACGGCTCAATCGGAAATTACCTTTAAAGCGTCAATCAGCAGTTGAAACAATGACAAAGCTTATTCCCCGCCCCTGTTTCAGTAAAAAACTGAGGGATGGGGCTGGAGAAATGTAACCACTCATATACAGAGCACTGGATGCAAAGTCTGACCATCCATGATATCAAAATTCTAGTTTTTATCATGTTTTTAGGCTACATAGTGTTTGTTTACATTAGTGTTTGTTTACATTTACTTTGTTTACCAAAAATAGGAGTAAAACAAGCTTATGTTTTGGGTTCTGATGGGGTACGACAGTTTAACTAATCTCATAAATTATATTCTTCAAGAATAAATGGGCACATTTCCATAAATGTATGTAGCAACTGCAGATTTCCCCTTTCAAATGCACAATCTGTAATGCTTCAGCGATACAGATGAAATAGTCCCAAGTTCCATAGGAACACTTCTTGCAAAGCCATACTTTTCATGAAATCTCTATGTAACATGGTTAGCTGGCAAAAATAGGGATATCTTTGAAGTGTGCCGTATGTCACTATAATGAGACAGTCGGAAAATGGAAAAACAGAATGCGTGTAAGTCCCTAGTGCGATAATGATCCCATAAGACTGCCATACATCTATGGTTCCACATGCAGGGGCCGGGTGGGAAACCTCCGTTTTTGGCCTGCATACTAGACCTACGGGCCCTCCTCAAATTAATGAGTGGAGCACTGGGGTGATAGGCCCTGACACAATCCCCCATTCCTCATGGAAATAACACACGGTTACCCATAGCAACCACTTTTTACAAGCCCTCTTCCCAAATGTAAAACACCTGGCTGAGTTTTCCAGTGCTTTGGGTCTCATTTTAGACCTCAGTGGTGAGAGGCGAGAAGGAGGGTCAGTCGCTCATACACTATCAGCGATTCCTAGACCAAAAAATGACATGTCAAAGGCAATAAAGAGTTCCCCACTGTGAGGATTGGGTACTTGTTCAGGTCCAGGCACCAGATGTACTGTACTGAGGTGAGGAGGGCTATAGAGGGTACATTGTTGATTTATTTGCCAGCATTTTAAAATTGGTTTCACTGTAGATTATTCATACATGGCTATATTCCAGAAGGAAATCAAGTGTTTTCTTTACCGTAGATGGTTATTTGAGAAATACTAACTGTTTCCGTCTGATATCTCAGTACAGTTGAGTTATTTAGGAAATAATGAAGTCAATGTTTTTCCACTTCGAACCGACCGGTTCCTTGTCTTAATTCCCTGATAATTCCACCACCTTAACGGACAAAGGGAATTATGAGTAAGAACCTGTCGGTTCGAAGTGGAAATACATTGACTTTCTTTTTTCCGAAATAACTCTAATCTCCATGCACTGTCATTTTTAAATTGATAAGAGCTAGGTAAATGGGTAATCTGTTTGGATATTATTCTTTTCTCCTTTGAGAACTTTACTTCATTGTTTTATTTATTGATACCTTAAAGGGAAATCAACGTCATATTCATAATCTCCAGCACCAATCCTACATCAACATATGTGGAAATGTTTTGTATTAAAATATAGAGTATATACAGTAACAGTCAAAGGTTTGGACACACCTACTCATTCAATGGTTTTTTATTGAGTTTGACTATATTCTACATTGTAAAATAACACATATGGAATCATGTCGTAACCAAATAAGTGTAAAACAAATCAAAATATATTTTATGTTTGAGATTCTTCAAAGTAGTCAACTTTTGCCTTGACGACAGCTTTGCACACTCTGGGCATTTTCTCAACCAGCTTCATGAGGTAGTCACCTGGAATGCATTTCAATTAACAGGTATGCCTTGCTAAAAGTTCATTTGTGGAATGTCTTTCCCTAATGTGTTTGAGCCAATCAGCTGTGTTGTGACAAGGTAGGGGTGGTATACAGAAATACCTATTTGGTAAAAGACCAAGTCCATATTACGGCAAGAACACCTCAAACAAGCAAAAATAAGCTCCAGTCCATCATTACTTTAAGATGTGAAGGTCAGTCGATGCGGAAAGTTAAACACTTTGTGCAATTGCAAAAACCATCAAGCGCTATGATGAAACTCGCTCTCATGAGGACTGCCACAGAAAAGGAAGAGTTACCTTTGCTGCAGAGGTTAAGTTCCTTAGAGTTACCAGCCTCAGAAATTGCAGCCCAAATAAATGTTTCACAGAGTTCAGGTACCAGACACATCTCAACATCAACTGTTCAGAGGAGACTGCGTGAATCAGGCCTTCATGGTTGAATTTCTGCAAAGAAACCACTACTCCATCATTAAGGTGCTCCATCATGCTGGAAAATGCATTGTTCATCACCAAACTGTTCCTGGATGGTTGGGAGAAGTTGCTCTCTGAGGATGTGTTGGTTCCATTCTTTATTCATGGCTGTGTTCTTAGGCAAAAGCTTTTTTTCCGGATGCCCCAAACAATCGGAAAGGGGATTCATCAGAGAAAATGACTTTACCCCAGTCCTCAGCAGTCCAATCCATGTACCTTTTGCAGAATATCAGTCTGTCCCTGATGTACTTCCTGGAGAGAAGTGGCTTCTTTGCTGCCCTTCTTGACACCAGGCCATCCTCCAAAAGTCTTTGCCTCACTGTGCGTGCAGATGCACTCACACCTGCCTGCTGCCATTCCTGAGCAAGCTCTGTACTGGCGGTGTCCAATCCCGCAGCTGAATCAACCTTAGGAGATGGTCTTGGCGCTTGCTGGACTTTCTTGGGCGCCCTGAAGCCTTGTTCACAACAATTGAACCGCTCTCCTTGATGATCCGATAAATGGTTGATTTAGGTGCAATCTTACTGGCAGCAATATCCTTGCCTGTGAAGCCCTTTTTGTGCAAAGCAATGATGGTGGCACGTGTTTCCTTGCATGTAACAATGTTTGACAGAGGAAGAACAATGATTCCAAACACCACCCTCTGTTTGAAGCTTCCAGTCTGTTGTTCGAACTCAATCAGCATGACAAAGTGATCTCCAGCCTTGTCCTCGTCAACACTCACACCTGTGTTAATGAGAGAATCACTGACATGATGTCAGCTGGTCCTTTTGTGGCAGGGCTGAAATGCAGTGGAAATGTTTTTTGGGGATTCGGTTCATTTGCATGACAAAGAGGGACTTTGCAATTAATTGCAATTCATCTGATCACTCTTCATAACATTCTGGAGTATATGCAAATTTCCATCATACAAACTGAGGCAGCAGACTTTGTGAAAATTAATATTTGTGTCATTCTCAAAACGTTTGGCCACGACTGTACATGCCATTGGAAGGGCTCTCAGTTTTTTTTTCCGGTTAGTTTTTTTCTCACCATAATTTGCAAATAAATTCATAAAAAATCCTACAATGTGATTTTCAGATTTTTTTTTCTCATTTTGTCTGTCATAGTAGAAGTGTACCTATGATGAAAATTACAGGCCTCTCTCATCTTTTAAGTGGGAGAACTTGCACAATTGGTGGCTGACTAAATGCTTTTTTGCCCCACTGTATACATCGGCTTAAAGATTAACTTCTTGTTAATCCAGCCGCTGTGTCAGATTTCAAAACGGCTTTACGGCGAAAGCATACCATGCGATTATCTGAGGACAGCGCCCTGCTTACAAAAACATTTTCAAGCCAAGTAGAGTCACGAAAGTCAGAAATAGCGATAAAATTAATCGCTTACCTTTGATGATCTTCATCTGGTTGCAGTCACAAGAGTCCCTGTTACACAATATATGTTTGTTATGTTCGATAAAGTCCCTCAAAAACTCAGTTTTGTTCAGTAATCCACTGGCTCAAAGGTGGTCACAACATGCAGACGAATACATCCTAATAGCACCGGTAAAGTTCGTTGAAACATGTCAAACGTTGTTTATGATTCATCCTCAGGTTGTGTTCAATAGAAAGGAAAAAAACGAAGGGCGCGCAATCGGTCACGCACGCAAACCAGCTCTGCTTCATTCTACAGTCCACTTACAAAATGGTCTCATTCTTCCTCATTTTTCAGATAAGACTGTTGACATCTAGTGGAAGCCATAGGAACTGCAATTTGTGTCCTAATCCATTACATGCTGTATAGGCATTCAATTGAAAAGTACCCACATCAAAAATATCCCACTTCCTGGATGGATTTTCCTCAGGTTTTCACCTGCTATATCAGTTCTGTTATACTCACAGACATTATTTCAACAGGTTTGGAAACTGTAGAGTGTTTTCTATCCACATCTACCAAGTATATGTATATCCTAGCTTCTGGGCCTCAGTAACAGGCAGTTTACTTTGGGCACCTCAGTCATCGAAACTTCCGAATACTGCCCCCTATTCCAAAAAAGTTAACAGTCTGATGGCCTTAAGATAGAAGCTGTTTTTCAGTATGTCGGTCCCAGCTTTGATGCACCTGTACTGACCTCGCCTTCTGGATGATAGCGGGGTGAACAGGCAGTGGCTCGGGTGGTTGTTGTCCTTGATGATCTTTTTGGCCTTCCTGTGACATCGGGGGGTGTAGGTGTCCTGGAGGGCAGGTAGTTTGCCCCCGGTGATGCATTGTGCAGACCTCACTACCCTCTGGAGAGCCTTGCGGTTGTGGGCGGAGTGGTTGCCGTACCAGGCAGTGATACAGCTCGACAGGATGCTCTCGATTGTGCATCTGTAAAAGTTTGTGAGGGTTTCTGGTGACAAGCCTAATTATTTCAGCCTCCTGATGTTGAAGAGGCGCTATTGCGCCTTCTTCACGTTGTCTGTGTGGATGGACCATTTCAGTTTGTCTGTGATGTGTACGCCGAGGAACTTAAATCTTTCCACCTTCTCCACTACTGTCCCGTCGATGTGGATAGGGGGGTGCTCCCTCTGCTGTTTCCTGAAGTCCACGATCATCTCCTTTGTTTTGTTGATGTTGAGTGTGAGGTGATTTTCCTGACACCACACTCCGAGGGCCCTCACCTCCTCCCTGTAGGCCGTCTCGTCGTTGTTGGTAATCAAGCCTACCACTGTAGTGTTGTCTGCAAACTTGATGATTGAGTCAGAGGCATGCATGGCCACGCAGACATGAGTGAACAGGGAGTACAGGAGAGGGCTGAGAATGCACCCTTGTGGGGCCCCAGTGTTGAGGATCAGCTGGGTGGATATGTTGTTTCCTACCCTCACCACCATGGGGCGGCCCGTCAAAGTCCAGGACCCAGTTGCACAGGGCGGGGTTGAGACCCAGGGTCTCAAGCTTAATGACGAGTTTGATGACGAGTTTGAAGGGTACTATGGTGTTAAATGCTGAGCTGTAGTCGATGAACAACATTCTTACATAGTTATTCCTCTTGTCCAGATGGTTTAGGGCAGTGTGATTGCGATTACGTCGTCTGTGGACCTATTGGGGCGGTAAGCAAATTGGAGTGGATCTAGGGTGACAGGTAGGGTGTAGGTGATATGATCCTTGACTAGTCTCTCAAAGCACTTCATGAGGACGGAAGTGAGTGCTACGGGGCGATAGTCATTTAGCTCAGTTACCTTAGCTTTCATGGGAACAGGAACAATGGTGGCCCTCTTGAAGCATTTGGGAACAGCAGACTGGGATAGGGATTGATTGAATATGTCCGTAAACACACCAGCCAACTGGTCTGTGCATGCTCTGAGGACGCGGCTAGGGATGCCGTCTGAGCCGGCAGCCTTGCGAGGGTTAACACGTTTAAATGTTTTACTCAAGCTGGCTGCGATGAAGGAGAGTCCGCAGGTTTTGGTAGCGGGCTGTGTCGGTGGCACTGCATTGTCCTCAGAGCGAACATGAAGTTGTTTAGTTTGTCTGGAAGCAAGACATTGTGGTCCGCGACGGGGCTGGTTTTCTTTTTGTTGAATTGCGACTCTACTTTGTCTCTATACTGACGCTTGTATGATTGCCTTGCGGAGGGAATAGCTACACTGTATTCGGTCATGTTTCCGGTCGCCTTGCCCAAATTAAAAGCAGTAGTTCGTGCTTTCAGTTTTGCGCGAATGCTGCCATCAATCCAGTTTCTCGTTGGGGAAGGTTTTAATAGTCACCGTGAGTACAACATCACCGATTCATTTGCTAATTACTCACTCACCGAATCAGCGTACACATCAATGTTATTGTCTGAGGCTATCCGGAACATATCCCAGTCCACGTGATCGAAGCAATCTTGAAGCGTGGAATCAGATTGGTCGGACCAGCGTTGAACAGACCTGAGCACGGGCGTTTCCTGTTTTAGTTTCTGTCTATAGACTGGGAGCAACAAATGGAGTCGTGGTCAGATTTGCCGAAAGAAGGGCTTTGTATGATTCGCAGAAGTTTGAGTAACAGTGATCCAGAATTTTTCCAGCCCAGGTCGCTCATTCGATATGCTGATAAAATTTAGGGAGCCTTGTTTTCAGATTAGCCTCGTTAAATTCCCCAGCTACAATAAATGCAGCCTCAGGATATGTGGTTTCCAGTTTACATAGAGTCCAATGAAGTTCTTTCAGGGCCGTCAAGGTGTCTGCTTGGGGGGGGGGGGGGGGGGGGTCGGGGTGTACACAACTGTGATCGAAGAGAATTCTCTTGGTAGATAATGCGTTCGGCATTTGATTGTAAGGAATTCTATATTGTTCACCTAACTCCTAGATAATTCTATATTGTTCACCTAACTCCTATATAATTCTATATTGTTCACCTGATTTCAGTGTATGTGAAAAAACAAGCAATGTGTAGAGAATCATAGTACCATCTAAATCGCTGTTTCAATAACCGAAAGTAAGACTGAAAAGTGTGGGAGGGGATGGGGAGTAAATCCAGGAGGGGGGAAGAGTTGTTTGAATTCAGGTAAATATTGTTGCAACTTGACTAGCTTCCACAAGGGGCTGCGTGGAGACAAAGGGCTCTATTCAATCCACATCTTGGAAGTTCCGCTTTAATATGGTCATTTAACAGCAACGTTCCCGCTTTTGCAGAGATTACCTTCCTGGTAAATGCTGCATACATCAATCAGCTCAGTCGGATATTACCTTTACATTTCTATTGCATAATCTGTAACACCTCACTCAGTTTTACAGATTGAACAGAGCACATAGTTCCTTTAGAAGGTACAGAATACGGTCAAGGGGATATTTGCCTCAAAGTGAATCCGAGATTCTCAGAATCTCTGGCAGATGACCAAATCGCATCAAAAGGAATGAAATAATTCCTGTTTGAAGATGATGCATGATAACTGTAGTGATGGTGACCAGTGACAAATAATGGTGAGCAGCACCCCCTTCTGGTTGAATACAGGAACAGCAAAATCAATGACAACTACCTCCCTCTAACATGGAGGAAGAGATGGAACTCAGAGGCTGGCCTACTGTAAATGGCAACCTATTGGCCAGGGCCGATAGGGGTCAGATCAAAAGTAGTGCACTATAGGTTCCATTTGGGACACAGGCAGACGGTTGGTAAAAGACAAACAAAACCCAGAAATCCAAAGGCAAATGTATTGCATACTGCATGTTCTGTAAGAGCCTTTATAGCGTATATAGAGAACATCAATGAACACATTAGAATGTATATAGATCTGTCTTCAAAGTTTATCAATCACAGAACAAAGTTGTACCCTGTGGATACCTTTTAAATTATACAAAGTGCACAATTAAAGTTAATTCAATTCAGCTGCATCAACAACTATTAAATCAGAACTGCTGAACTGTTTTCCTCTCACAGAAACAGTGGAGAGGACCACTGCATTAAGGCTTTACATTCAGACACCTAAAGATATGATTGTACTGTAAGGAGATAAAAGTGACCCATGCATTATACTGGAATGAAACAAGAATACAAACCATAGACCTTAAATACACATTATTCTTCAAGCATATTTGGCACCATATTTGAGCATAGAATACAAGTACAACTTACAATACATTGTTTGTAATAATATGGAGGTAATATAGCATTTTGGCACAACACAAGAATAAGTATTTATGCAAAGGACTGATCGTTATGTGCACTATACTGACTGATCAACTTCCCGTTTCAACCTAAAAAGCTGCAGGAATGATTCTTCCTATAATGAACATGGTCAGAATCTACAGAACCAAACCCTGTCTATAACCATCAGAGGACCAAACAACAACGTATTCACTGACTGAGGCCAAATACTACCCATTTAACAACCAAAGCACCCTTTCTCAGAGGAAAATTATATCAGTGGTCCTCAAACTCTGGTCCGAGGACCGGCACTGGTCTCTGGGATGCTGCTGACTGATCCCTCAGGTTGTTAGCTGACAACAACGTAGCCAGAAGTGCCTTCAAGGACCATAGCAGCTTGTCAGTTCTTGGTACAAGAGGGTCCATTGTTTTCTGGTCCCAGTGGCATATAAAAGGTTGAGAAACAGAGTTAAATTACACAGAATTACTGCAGGAACCTTTAAAGGGTCATTTTGATGAATGTAAATATTGTGTTTTTACCCCACCCACAGTTAACCCAGAAGAATAGGGTGCCATGGTTGGTATTATGTGGCAGAGCTTTTGTTGTTGCACCATAATATGGCAATTCAACTTTAAGGGGGTTTCCAGACCTGTCTTAAACCATCTCATAAAAACTAAAAGTAGGTATATAGATATCATTAATAATATATTCAACAATACTATGTTTATTAATAACAATATGTGTTTAGTAACATCAATATATTGAATTGCTCAACATTATGATATTATAAGTATAAATTCTTATGAATATATATAGGCATCTGCTTGTGTTATACAGAAGCAGTGAGAGATATGACATAATAATAACGCTATCTTTATTTATACTCCTCCAAACTAATGCAAATCAATGCGTTCGCCATTGGTCTACAAGGTAAGACAATAACGAACTGCGATACTGAATATGAATTGAACCCTCCCATGCACAGAGAGGTTTCAACACAGGTCAAGACTGGTTTCAAAACAGGTCTGTGAAAACCCTGACGCAAGTCCAGAGGGGGAAGACTATTGGGGTAAATCAGCACCCCCTGATGGACATGCATAGAACCTACCTATATTTAGATCTAAAGGATTTCCTCTGATTTAGCATTTTGGTCAGCGTTATTTGTGGGGCTTCATGAATAATAACACCACCTAGGCTAAGAGGATTCACTGTCACCCACAGGTTAATGGGATTTATGTAGAGTTACATCAAACATCAATTAATGATTTTCAACCACTATGGTCCAATGGAAAATTATACCATCACATTCACTTGTTTTCACTTCGAGGCTACATCCCTCATTATCCTTCCACTTTAACCTCTTCAACTAACGCTCAACTGTCTATGCTAAACTTCGCATTGATCGCCACACATTTGTTTTACACCGGAAACAAAGCTGAGAGAGCAGCAAAACTACATACAGATGTACCGTACTGTAATATGGACAGAAAACAAGGCACACACCATTCCTTCAGCTCATTGAACCTGTATTAACCTCCATCTGTGGTGGGGCACAGTACTATGTGTTGAGATGTGAGCTACTGTACTGAGCATATCCTGTATTAACCTCCATCTGTGGTGGGGCACAGTACTATGTGTTGAGATGTGAGCTACTGTACTGAGCATATCCTGGGGGGGAAAGCTCTTCCAGATTGGTGTATTTACCAGTGACAGAAATACACTTGTCGTATGCCTCAGGCTTTGACTGGCAAGCTGCCTTATAACACCCTGATAACTCCACTGTATCTTCCACAGATGTACCGAACCACCAATCCCGTAACCCTCGACCCCTAAAGAGAAACAAGAAACGCAACACTAAGTATATGTAAAAAGTATATGCCTGGATACAAGACATGCAGGCAATGTCCACCATCACAGGTGGTTTAACTCACTAACAAGTGTAACAACTAACAAGGAAGAGCCCTCCAGCAACTCAATGAAGGGAGAGAGAGCACTTCGACACCAACAGGCCAATGAAAGGTAACAGGCATGCAATTTGCGCATGTTCTTATTCATAACATAACTCCACGTTTGTCTATGCAAATATACTCAACAATGGCATTGAGAAGCTCACGATATCCACAATCAAAATCACTCGCGTTGAGATCGGAAACAAGAAAGAAAATGTTAATACCCTGCTACGCCAAGACCAAGCTCTACTTCTACGATAAGGGTCAGTTGTATACACTGACAGGGAAAACAGGGTTCATACCCCTCTTTTTACTATCCTCTAAAGGCTACAAGTCGCTCACTCCAAGGTCTTATGAAAAACAAAGAGACCAAGACCAAGCTCTACTTCTACGATAAGGGTCAGTTGTATACACTGACAGGGAAAACAGGGTTCATATCCCTCTTTTTACTATTCTCTAAAGGCTACAAGTCACTCACTCCAAGGTCTTATGAAAAACAAAGAGAGAAAAAAGATGCCCTCCAACCACAACATATCCCCAAGTCAATACCACAGGTTCTGTCCTACTCAATATTGGGACTATATTCTGGAGTTACTTGTTTGTTCAGTTGCCTTTTCCATGGATTCAAATAATATAGAGCTAAAGTGGGGTTCAAGCACCATGAGGAACCAATATGTAGAGCTACAACAGAATTGCTCTGCAAAGGACCGCCTTGTACAACAGTGCAAGGGCCTCCGGAGCTGGGCAATCTGGAGCCGCATGCAGCACACAGTAGCAAGCATGTCAGTCTCCCTACAACTGGAGGGGACTGAAATAGGCCAGAATGGATCCCAAATGGACCCAAATGGAGCCAAAATGGTGACCAACAGCAGCCAAAATGGAGCCTGCCTGAATTGCCACAATGCTGCTTAGTTGCCTTGCACTTCCACTTCAAAGGTTGCATCTAAAGGCCTGTGAGATCCACAATGGCCTTGATGAAGATTATGTCGTCGCGGATGTAGGAGTTCTTGGCGTCAAGCTTTGAGAGCGGGCAGAACAGCGGGCAGCCGCTGGCGATGTTCATCTCGCTCACAGGCCTCTGGAAGGAGGAGGAAGTGATGTCAGGCCGGAAGGCGTCGATGATGTGCTCCCTGCTACTCTGGTCCAGCAGCATCAGAGTCACCTGGTGAGAGGGAGAGAAAGAAAGAGAGAGAGAGAGACAGAAAGTGTGAATTCCACATGAGCATGTCTGATTTATTCATCAGAAATCTTCATGCAAAATCCACATTTATTATACATTTAGATTTATAAATTACAAGATTGCCGTGAATTTCAGTATGTAAAAAGATCTGATCAAATCTGTGCATTTTATAAATGAGTTCACCGGTCCTTGCCTTCTGGTTAAAGGGCCATTTTAGCAGAGCATCACTCAGTCCTCTCATCACCACAAAGAAAAGAGAAAGGTGACTGCCACGCCCTGTCCCGTCCCCATTCAGGTAGATCCGCAGACACATCTTATAGCCGTATTTACTGGTGTAGAATGCTGTTGGGGAAAAATACATTTTATAGCCATATTTATTGGTGTGGAAGGCTGCAAGAGGAAAACACAATAGACTACGTTGTGTGCTGTCCTCATGACTTGCACTACTACGGAACATGGTAGTCTCGAATTAGACTCAGTTTGTTCTGGCTCCAGTCTTGACTCGGACTGGAATAGCTCTGGTCTCACTTAAGCTGGTCTATAGCACTGGTTCTGGGAGATACCTGGTGAGAACATGGCGGGGGCTCGGCCAGCGATGGCGTCCTGTCTCTTCTTGGTGAAGTCAGAGATCCTCCAGACGAAGACGCCGTCGAACGTGGTGGCCGACATCTCTCTCAGCCTGCCCTCCATCTCCGCTACCGTCAGGTCCTTCAGTCCCACCGTCCTCTCCAGCTGCCGCACCTGAGACACACGCACACACACACAACAGTGTGCTAGCTTCTATTAATTTTTTTTAAACTCTGAATCTCCAGCTTTATACCCCATTATAGAACACGTGGTTTGGAATTCCTATTGTTAGAGCCTCTCCCACCCATGATATATGAGACAACATACACATGGCCACATTCATATTAAGTGACATCGTTTAAGTCGTGACCTAGAAACCCCACTACCACTAGTCTTAGCACCTGTAATTCGTCATGGATGATTTTAAAGTTACTTTTGATTTGTTTGATCTACTAATGTTTAATGAATGGTGCCAACAAGAAGAGGAGGAGGATTTTAAAAGAAATTAAACAAGAAGAAGAGCAAGTGGACCAGCAACCTGAGCCTAGCGTTAACATTAGACATGCAGAAATCAGTAACATTAGCAGAAAAAGAGAGAAAATTAAGAAGTTAGCTACATCAAGACAGAACAACTAGGCAGTGTAGTGCTTTCTGGAATGGCTATCAGACAAGGGAATAAACATCGATCTGGCAACCGTTTCAAAACACGAGATGGGTAATATTCTCCGGAGTTTCTACGCCACCTACTGAATAAGGTGTGGTTTGATTTGCAGTTGCACTTTGGCCAAAAAGGCAATGAAGGAAATCACAAACTGAAGAAGCCAGACTCATTCGTAATAAAAGAAGACAAAAATGAAGAAACCAGGAACCACAAAAATCCAAGAACCACAAAAATCAAATGGAAAGAGAGAGAGAATCGTAGTGCCTGCATGTATGAGAAACTAGGGGAATGAGCTCTGTCCCACGTAGAAATGTGCAATTCAGCATCAGAAATAAAGCTGTCGATGCTGTGATCATCTGAAAAACGATGTCATTGTGGTTTCTTTTCTGATCTGCCTCATCAATGTCTTTGCTACAATGTTTTTTTTATTTTACCTTTATTTAACCAGGTAGGCAAGTTGAGAACAAGTTCTCAGCTCTCAGTTCTCTCTGTATTCAGATCCATGGACAGCGCCCCCATAAAATGTTTCAAACTGGCATTCAATTTCCCTATGGATAGACCAGACGTGCACTGTTTTCAGAACCATGGACAGCGTCCGTAGAAACCAACGTTCTGGAACTATCAACCAGCGCCTGGGTAGTTTTGCTTTACAGGACAGTCAATACGAATAGAACTAACAACCAGAGAACGCCTAAAATGTCACTTGACAACCAGTGTTAGTGAATATAGCATCACGTATTGTTGAAAAATGTATGGTTTGGGAAATAATCTTGATTTTTAATGCTGGTAACCCTTTGTATAAAAGCAATAACACACTCAATGCCATGTGTTATGATATTTTTATCATGGCTGTGGTTTGTACGCCCCTCGGCTTCGCCTCGGGACTGTGCTCATATCGTTGCCATGATAAAAATGTTATAACACTTGGCCTCTCATGTATTATTGCTTAAGTGAGTCATGCCATTGAATTTAAAGTGGCACTGCAGTCCCCCTTTCACCATATTTAACACCTGATTTACAAAAAGGCACATCTCAATAGCTGGTCCAGGTACAGTTGAAGTCGGAAGGTTACATACACTTAGGTTGGAGTCATTAAAACTAGTTTACATACACTTAGGTTGGAGTCATTAAAACTAGTTTACATACACTTAGGTTGGAGTCATTAACTAGTTTACATACACTTAGGTTGGAGTCATTAAAACTAGTTTACATACACTTAGGTTGGAGTCATTAAAACTAGTTTACATACACTTAGGTTGGAGTCATTAAAACTAGTTTACATACACTTAGGTTGGAGTCATTAAAACTAGTTTACATACACTTCGGTTGGAGTCATTATAATTCGTTTTTCAACCACTCCACAAATGTCTTGTTAACGAACTATAGTTTTGGCAAGTCGGTTAGGACATCTACTCTGTGCATTCCAACAATTGTTCACAGACAGATTATTTCACAATTCCAGTGGGTCAGAAGTTTACATGCACTAAGTTGACTGTGCCTTTAAACAGCTTGGAAAATTCCAGAAAATTATGTAATGACTTTAGAAGCTTCTGATAGGCTAATTGACATCATTTGAGTCAATTGGAAGTGTACCTGTGGATGTATTTCAACGCCTACCTTCAAACTCAGTGCCTCTTTGCTTGACATCATGGGAAAATCTAAAGAAATCTGCCAAGACCTCAGAAAAAACATTGTAGACCTCCACAAGTCTGGTTCATCCTTGGGGGCAATTTCCAAACGCCTGAAGGTACCACGTTCATCTGTACAAACAATAGTACGCAAGAATAAACACCATGGGACCACACAGCCGTCATACCGCTCAGGAAGGAGACGCGTTCTGTCTCCTAGAGATTAACATACTTTGGTGCGAAAAGTGCAAATCAATCCCAGAACAAAGGACCTTGTGAAGATGCTGGAGAAAACAGGTACAAAAGTATCTATATCCACAGTAAAACGAGTCCTATATCGACATAACCTGAAATGCCGCTCAGCAAGGAAGAAGCCACTGCTCCAAAACCGCCATAAAAAAGCCAGACTACGGTTTTCACCTGATCGTACTTTCTGGAGAAATGTCCTCTGGTCTGATGAAGCAAAAATAGAACTGTTTGGCCATAATGACCATCGTTATGTTTGGAGGAAAAAGGGGGAGCCTTGCAAGCCGAAGAACACTATCCCAACCGTGAAGGACTAGGGTGGCAGCATCATGTTGTGGGGGTGCTTTGCTGCAGGAGGGACTGGTGCACTTCACAAAATACATGGCATTATGAGGAAGGAAAATGATGTGGATATATTGAAGCAACATCTCAAGACATCGGTCAGGAAGTTAAAGCTAGATTCCAAATGGGTCTTCTAAATGGACAATGAAACCAAGCATACTTCCGAAGTTGTGGCAAAATGGCTTAAGGACAATAAAGTCAAGGTATTGGAGTAGCCATCACAAAGCCCTGACCTCAATCCCATAGAAAATTTGTGGGCAAAACTGAAAAAGCGTGTGCGAGCAAGGAGGTTATCCTAACTGACCTAAAGCAGGGAATTTTTACTAGGATTAAATATCAGAAATTGTGAAAAACTGAGTTTAAATGTATTTGGCTAAGGTGTATGTAAACTTCTGACTTCAATTGTACATGTAAATCATAGGACCAGTTAGGGGGTGGGGCCTGTTTTGCTATTTATTTCTCCTCTTTGGTTCATCAAGTAAGGAGAAGGCTGATGACATCACAGATTCCAATCAGACCAACTCCTTGAATGCCCTACTGTTTGAGGTTTGCAGTTGTGTAAAAAAACAAAATACCTATTTTTCTGAAGAAAAAAAAACGTTTTACCCTAGTGTGTGTACTTTACTGTACTTATACTTGGGAAAATCGCTTTTCAACAATAAAAGTAAAACAAATCGCTGGAGGACATCTTTAAATGTTGGAAAGGGACTCTATAAAGCAAATGACAATTTAATCTCTGCTTCAGGGTCCTCATTCCTACCTTGTTGCTCAGGGCCTCAATCTTATCCTGGTCCAGTCGATGCTGTCTGTTACCTGCCTCCATGGTGGTGGTGAAGCGTTCTACCTCTCGGTTCAACACACACACCACATTCTCAAACGTCCCCACCTTCACCTCCAGGTCAGTGCACCTGCGTCCCAGCTCCGCCACCTTGGTCTTCTCACTGTGGAGCTGCAGCTCCAGGGCCGCCCCCACCGAGCTAGGCAGGGGGGTGAAGGAGGTGGACACGGTCAGGGTTGGGACCGGGGCGGGAGGTGGAGGCAGAGGAAGAGCCGTGGTAGGAGGCCCCGGGAGACCTAAGGAGGAAGAGGAGGATGTGACCCCCTGCACGGGAGGCCCGATCGAGGTGGTGCTGATCTGGGAGACGCGGACCTCCAGCTCCCTGAGGGAACGGTGGAGGTCCAGGAGCTTGTGTCCGGCTAGCTCCAGTCCCTGCGGCTGCAGGCCCTCCATGCTCACCTTCAGGGATACATAAGTAAACACTGAGAAAATAACCACTCCCTCAACAAAATAAAAAGGAGCTGATCGTAGACTAGGAGGCAGAAGATACTGTGTATTTAAATACTGTATTCTTGACAAAGCTCATTCTAATACTTCTACAACTGTACATTGCATTTTAGTTACACTGTTTATACACACCAGATATTTATTTATATACTGTATTCTCGACATAGTTCACTCGAATATATCTACTGCGTACATACCATTTTTAGTATATCTTGGGGGAACACATCCGGTGTACATACATATAGATTGCATTTGGATTACTGTTACTCTGCTATTTCATGTTAATTCAATTTGTTTTCCGATGTTTCTTGATTTACAATTTTTTATTTTAATTATTTGTCTACGTCATTGACATTTTACTGCATTGTTAGGAGCTAGTAACAAACATTCTGCTGCACCCGCTATAACATCTGCTAAACTGTGTACGCGACCAATAAACTTTGATTTGACGAGGCAAGTAAATGCTAAAGCTAATCTAAATGCTAACGCTAATGTAACTGCTAAGTAAATGCTAAAGCTAATCTAAATGCTAACGCTAACGTAAATGCTAAAGCTAATCTAAATGCTAACGCGAACGTAACTGCAAAGTAAATGTTAAAGCTAATCTAAATGCTAACGCGAACGTAACTGCTAAGTAAATGCTAAAGCTAATCTAAATGCTAACGCTAACGTAACTGCTAAGTAAATGCTAAAGCTAATCTAAATGCTAACGTAACTGCTAAGTAAATGCTAATGCCACCAACCATAATTTAGCGTAATAGGTGTGTACACTGCTATTCACCAAACAAAAAGGTGTACAAACAGCATTTCCGCTCCACTACATCCATGCTCACCCTCACCTTCATGCCCATAATGTAGTGTAGCAGCAGGTTGAGGTGTTCGTAAGCGCAGGCCCTCTCGTGGTCGTGGATCCTCTCCTTCTCCACCTGCACAGAGAGCGGGGGAGAGGACAGCTGTTTTAACAGTAGCACCTTAACCAGGTATTAACTAAGAAATAACATGGTCAAATGGTAATTACACAGTAACAACCTTGTTTGTTTCATTAGGATTGGTTAAAACCATAGCTCTGAAAAGATAAAAAAGCTACTTACTGACATATCACACCCAACAACATGGAATCTGCACGGCGTTCTGAATTTGCTGCAGAACTTAATGTGGTCCACATACTTGGGGAAAACGCCAAAGAAGAAAAAAAGACAATGATTTGACAAGTTCTACAGCCATTTCAAACATCATCCTTCTTAAAATAGTGTGGATTATTTTTCTCTCAATACTGTGCTTCCTTTTCTGTCATGCATTTTCCAAATGCATTCAGTCACAAGTTCCCAATGACAATATAAAATCGGCTATATTGTGTGTGTTGAAGATTTAAGAACTCACCTTCTCCCTGGGGATTTTCTTCTTGGCACAGCCTTCACAGATCATGGGGTACTTGGGGCAGATCTCGTCGTGGGCCTAAAAAGGACATGTTTTTATATAGCTTCTTACACAAATTGATGCTAATACTCCTTGCAATCTTGACGCGATCATAAACCAGCCATTTGAGAGATTTAACAACCAACAGACGGATGGATGGATGTTCTCTCAGAGCCTGCATTATTTCTCACCTTGATGTTTTTGAAATGGAATGGCTCCTTGCAGTACTTGCAGTTGAGGGTTCTCTCAGGGCACTCTCGCTCGTTGTGGCGTTCCTGTTCGTTGAAGCGGATCCGCTCTTTACAGGAAGGGCAGGGGATGATCATGAACTCACACTTCTCTTCGTGGCTCAACTGTAAGAGACCGAAAATAAAGTTAGGATTCACTTGGCTTTAGTATACGTTCATAACAGTGTAACCAAGGATCTTCGGTCATACTGATCGTGACAAAAGAGCAAAGCAAAACCCAGACATACACTACAG
The DNA here is from genome assembly GCF_002021735.2 of Oncorhynchus kisutch. Classification (NCBI taxonomy): domain Eukaryota; kingdom Metazoa; phylum Chordata; class Actinopteri; order Salmoniformes; family Salmonidae; genus Oncorhynchus; species Oncorhynchus kisutch. The sequence continues at coordinate 6,676,334 of NC_034202.2, forward strand.
TACTGAGATGCATTGCTTACAAGCATTTCTGGCACATTGGTGGTGCTCCTTCTTTTCAATAATGCATGTCTGTCTAAATGCATCGTCTGAACGATGAAAAGGTTGATAATCAGTCTAAAAAACAGGCAACTAACCTCGTATTCTTTAATATTGCCTTTCCAAGTGCAACCTTCGTTGATGCAGACAGCAGAGAGGTTTTCGACCTCTCTTCGAGCTGCGTTGTCAGGAAAAGCCTGCAGAAGTGAGAGCAAACAAAAATGGAGCCTTTTGCTGTTACAGTTAATCTGTCCTGTTTTCCAAACGCATCATTTATGATTGTGAGGTATGTGTGTGTGTGTGTGTGTGTGTGTGTGTGTGTGTGTGTGTGTGTGTGTGTGTGTGTGTGTGTGTGTGTGTGTGTGTTTGTGAGATAGAGATAAGTGCACACGCTCCAAATAGCGTGGACGCACTGGCACTACCTTTGCATTATACAACACAAGGAGAAGCTGCTGTACACACGGATAACACCAGCTAGACATTACTTCTGAATGACAGGGCTTTTATAAAACCAGTGTAAACAAGGTCCGATTCAAAAGTTGAATGACATCACCAGTATTTAAAGGATACATTTAGATCTCACTTTTTCTTTGGGACGATGAACTGACACTGGAATAAAAGACTGAAGAAGAAGCTCCTAGAGATTAACATCTTTTAAGTACATTGCATTTGAAAACCCCTTGATTTTTTCCCCACATTTCGTTACAGCCTTATTCTAAAATGTATTCAATTGTTTTTTCCCCCCTCATCAATCAACAAACAATACCACATAATGACAAAGGAAAAACTGTAAGATATTTTTGCACATTTCAAAAAAATGTTTTTACTGAAATATCACATTTACATAAGTATTCAGACCCTTTACTCAGTACTTTGTTGATGCACCGTTTGGCAGCGATTACAGCCTCGAGTCTTCTTGAGTATGACGCTACAATCTTGGCACACCTGTATTTGGGGAGTTTCTCCCATTCTTCTCTTCAGATTCTCTCAAGCTCTGTCAGGTAGGGTGGGGAGTGTCGCTGCACAGCTATTTTAAGGTCTCTCCAGAGATGTCTGATCAGGTTCAAGTCCGGGCTCTGGCTGGGCCACTAAAGAACATACTGAGACTTATCCCAAAGCCACTCCTGCGTTGTCTTGGCTGTGTGTTTAGGGTCATTGTCCTGTTGGAAGGTGAACCTTTGTCCCAGTCTGAGGTCCTGAGCGCTCTGGAGCAGGCTTTCATCAAGGATCTCTTGGTACTTTGCTCCGTTCATCTTTCCCTCAATCCTGTTTAGTCTCTCAGTCCCTGCCGCTGAAAGAAATCCCCACAACATGATGCTGCCACCACTATGCTTCACCGTAGGGATGGTGCCAGGTTTCCTCCAGACGTGATGCTTGGCATTCAGGCCAAAGAGTTCAATCTGTTTCATCAGACCAGACAATCTTGTATCTCATGGTCTGAGTCTTTAGGTGCCTTTTGGCAAACTCCAAGCGGGCTGTCATGTGCCTTTTACTGAGGAGTGGCTTCTGTCTGGCCACTCTATCACAAAGGCCTGATTGGTGGTTGTCCTTCTGGAAGGTCACCCCTTCTCTACAGAGGAGCTCTGGAGCTCTGTCAGAGTGACCATCGGGTTCTTGGTCACCTCCCTGAGGCCCTTCTCCCCCGATTGCTTAGTTTGGTTGGGTGGCCAGCTCTAGGAAGAGTCTTGGTGGTTCCAAACTTATTCCATTTAAGAATGATGGAGGCCACTGTGCTCTTTGGGACCTTCAATGCTGCAGACATTTTTAGTACCCTTCCCCAGATCTGTGCCTCGACACAATCCTGTCTCGGAGCTCTACAATTTGTTCGACCTCATGGGTTGGTTTTTGCTCTGACATGTACTGTCAACTGTGGGACCTTATATAGACGTGCCTCTCCAAATCATGTCCAATCAATCGAATTTACCTCAGGTGGACTCCAATCAAGTTGTAGAAACATCTCAAGGATGATCAATGGAAACAGGATGCACCAGAGCTCAATTTCAAGTCTCATAGCAAAGGGTCTGAATACTTATGAAAATAATGTATTTCTGTTTTTTATTTTTAATATATTGGTAAACAATTCTAAAAACCTGTTTTCACTTTTTCAATTATTGGGTGTTGTGTGTGGATTGATTAGGATTTTTTGTTTTTCTTAACATCCATTGTAGAATACGGTTGTAACAAAATGTGGAAAAATCCAAGGGGCCTGAATACTTTCCTAATGCACTGTATGTATTCAATAGCAAGTGTGCCTATATGTTCACAAAGACCAACATTGTAGACACTTACACAGCCTTGTTTTAGAATTGACGTGGGCTCTTCAAAAATGTCCTCTTTGATACAAGCATTGCATTTCTGAGGTCCATCTCTGCAATGGGAATATGTTGTCAACAAACAGTACAAAAGAACAGTACAGTGTGTCGTATTGTCAAATGTGTAATATACACTGAGTGTACAAAACACTCCTTACATTGAGTTGCACCCCGCCCCCCTCTTTTGCCCTCAGAACATCCTCAATTCGTCGGGGCATGGATTCTACAAGGTGTCGAAAGCATTCCACAGGGATGCTGGCCCATGTTGACTCCAATGCTTCCCACAATTGTGTCAAGTTGGCTGGATGCAGTGGTGGAAAAAGTACCCAATTGTCATACTTGAGTAAAAGTAAAGATACCTTAATAGAAAATGACTCACCCAGTAAAATACTACTTGAGTAAAAGTCTAAAAGTATTTGGTTTTACATATACTTAAGTATCAAAAGTAAATTGAATTGCTAAAATATACTTAAGCATTAAAAGTAAGTAAAAATAATTTCAAATTCCTTATATTAAGTAAACCAGATATCACCATTACATTTTTTTTTAAATGTACGGATAGCCAGGGGCTCCTGACTCCAACATCATTCACAAACGAAGCATTTGTGTTTAGTGAGTCTGCCAGATCAGAGGCAGTAGGGATGATAAGAGATGTTCTCTTGAGAAGTGTGTGAATTGGACCATTTTCCTGTCCTGCTAAGCATTCAAAATGTAACTAGTACTTTTGGGTGTCAGGGAACATGTATGGAGTAAAAAGTACATAATCGTCTTTAGGAATGTAGTGAAGTAAAAGTTGTCCAAAATATAAATAGTAAAGTAAAGTACAGATACCCTAAAGAAAATACTTAAGTAGTACTTTAAAGTATTTTAACTTAAGTACTTTACACCACTGGCTGGATATCCTTTGGGTGGTGGACCCTTATTGATACAGGAAACTGTAATGAGTGGAAAACTCAGCAGCGTTGCAGTTCTTGACACAAACCGGTGCACCTGGCACCTACTACCATACCCCGTTCAAAGGCACTTAAATATATTGTCTTGCCCATTCATCTTCTGAATGCCACACATACACAATCCATGTCTCAAGGCCTAAAAATCCTTATTTAACCCATCTCCTCCCCTTCATCTACACTGATTAAAGTGGATTTAACAAGTGACATCAATAAGGCATCATAGGTTTCACCTGGATTCACCTGGTCAGTCTATGACATGGAAAGAGCAGGTGTCCTTAATGTTTTGTACAATCAGTGTATTCATCAAGCATCATATGTTGGGGGGCATTTCAATAGTCTAAAGTTTTACCAGACCAGCACATACACATTACAGGGAAAGGAGACAATAAAGACGATTGTATACAATTGAGATACACTCTTTGAACTCCTACCTGACAGTCATAGTGAAGCAGTAGGAACAGAAGCGGTGTCCACACTGGGCTTGGAAGGGCCTCCGCAGCAGGTTGTGACAGCAGTTACACAGGTGCTTATCCTCCAGCTTATTGGCCAGGATCTTCTTGGGGAAGCCGGGTTTGTTGCTCTCCATGGACGATGGAGGGGATGGTTCTTGCGTGGCCATGTTTCACTCAGTACGCCTCAGACCTGGCAACAACAATGTCACAGAGTCCAAATAAATATTAAAAAACTACTATGAGGTATTGACATGACAAGGCTAATTTTTCTATGTGTTGATGACATGATAAAGCTAGAATGATCAGTGTGCGCAGGTCTCCATGTGCCATCTTCTTCTGGGTCTCTATTTGAAATCAAACTATAATACTGTTTAATAAAGGTGCAGAAGGTACACTACATACTGATTTTTCTTGATATGACACTAGGGTCATTCCAACAATTCAGTGCCTTTTGAGAAGCATAACCTTGTCCATTTGTTTTCTAAAAAATACATTTTCCCATCAAGGGGTAAAAAAAAACAAAAAAACTATAGTAAGTGACAATTAAGTGCCGAAAAAAATAACAGGGTTGACTGTAACAGGTTTGACAAATTAATCTAAATCAGCCATAAATCCCCTTGTGACAGGGGGAACGGAAGCATGTTGTGTGCAACAGGGAGGGGCAATAGAATGCAAGCTTCACAAACGATTGTTAAAACATTTATAGCCTATCTATAGGTAACAGGGTTGATATGTTATGCTCGACCCGCTCAGCTTTCCACTGCTACAGGCATTGTGTTTTCCATGTATATTTCGAGGTTGGACGTTAGCTCTTTAGCTGCACTGATAAGTGTCACCTCGTTAGTCAGTGTGCTAGCTTGTCATCTCGTTAGTTGGAAGGTGTTCCACCTGTGCTGGCTCAGTGCTCTTGAGAGATGTGGAGGGTTAACAGCTTTAGTTGGAGCGCCCTATTTGATTTCTCGAAAAACAATCCTTTATCTGATCGTCCCTGTTTTGCACCACTTTTTGGTTTGCTTCCTGTCTTTAAGGTGTGGGTAATTATTTTGTTTGCCTGTTCTTGGGAAAATGTTGTGGGTGCTCATGGTAGGTCTTTTAGGTCCCAGATGTTGTTGTTAGTCAACTTCAGTGGATACCCACATGAGTCTATTAGAACTCCTCCTAAAACCCTACCTTTTCTGTTTTGGTTGTTGTCAGTGACTCTTGTTGATAGTTCCTCCTTCTGTTTGAGTGACAATCTTTCATTTTCTTGCTGGGGAACATAACACTACAAAATACTAGAAAATGGCCAATATGAGTAGAACCATCTAACCTGCTTTTACACTATGATTTGACTATTAGATGGATGTTCAATGTTTTTTTTAAACCAATTTAAAAAGGATATAACGAGCAGTTCACGTAACTGGGTTAACCTTAAAATGAGACAGGAGTAAATTAATCACGTGATAAATAATACTCTTCAGAAATGACTCAAAGCAACAAAATAACCAGGGCTTTACGATGATGGTGAAAACTTGGGAGTTGGGATTCAAATCTTCCTAGAAGGTGCAGAGGGTGTGTGGAGAGACATGTCAAAATGCTGAGATTGTATTGAATTCTTCATGAGGTCTATATTAAATGGCAATTCATTTAATATAACATGCTTTTAAAATTCAAGAATTGTGCACAAGTTCTACTTAAAATATCAAAGGGAGGCAAAATGCACTCTTTTCGTGGAACGACCCACTAATATAATATTACTTCAGTTGTCAGAGAGAGACAATTGGGCAGATCTGATAGGTTACAACGCCAGCCAATATTGCTTGTTTAAATGGTGGCATTATAGCCAAATAACTGGTATGGCATCTAGCCTAATCCTTTGACATTCCAAAAAGACTGTCATTGTTGCACTAGAAAATATAGAAAAATTTCATTTTAACACCCATTTGAAACATTACGGTACAACTGACACAGGATCCATCACATGGTATGCTTGTACTAGTACATGCACCGTGCATTAAGACAGTCACTGACACTATCAACGACAACTTCAATGCAGCTAGCCAGGCCTATAGAGAGAGATGGCATAAGGCCCGTCTCCCTTTGTTTACATTTCGAGTCAGCAGTCATAGCGCCATGTCGCTCGAGCTACATTCGTGTCGGGAACAGTTGATCTTCATGTCACGCACAAACGAAATGCTCGGCGTAGTCAGACAATCCGAATGATGCTTACAAATCGTAAATCCATTGTTGTCGCCCTCCGCTTTCCCCTGTTGTCGTTGCTATAGCTATCAGCATCTTTAGCTGGAAGCGGTACCCTACACGTCTAACCGCCACGCCCCTTTAAAAAGCAGGTGCACAAACCAGTTTGATGTCGAAAAGGTTTCCTATTGAAAATGGACGACGGGCAATTACATGACGTTTACCAGCGTTTTAAACCCTCATCGCTTGCAGGGGTAGTAGAATGCTCCTTCTCGTCGCAGCCCCGCGGGCGTTAAATGTACAAATGTTGCATGTGACTCTGCAAAAGAATGATTCAGTTTTCTTTAACGTTAACGACATAATACATATGGTACGGAGAAGCTAGCTAAGGCTGTTATTGTTCAACTTCGCCATTGCACTGTGCTGTGTGGGTGTTACGTCATGTGCAGCCTGAACATGGGTTGACCAATGATGTGTAGGCTACATATAAATCATTAGGATTGACTTGACAGCCAGACCAGACGTGAGCCTGTATGTATAACTCTAATTAAAATACATTCATACAAAATCTACAGTTATAGATTTGCATAATTATATATGTTATACATTTTATAACTCTTGACTATTATTTCTACCAAATTCCAGTATAGTTACTATATAAGCATACCTCATGAGATACAGTTCCTCAAGCTATAAATTGATACAGTCCCTGTAGCTATAAATTGTAGGCCTAGCAACTGCTACCGCAACTGGTAAAAGAAAAATATTCAAAGTAATAGATCAACGGGACTATCTTCAGAAGTGAAACGTGACCTGTATCAAGGTTGTGTGAGGTGTTTCCCTGGTAAGTCAACAGTGCTCTGTGTATTCAGAGATATGGACACTGAAAGATATTTCATTCACTTGACACTGTCAAAAAGTCAATATGAAGCAAGTCTATAGTTTGCTCTGTGGGAAGGTTGAATGGCCGCACTCAAGGTTAATTAGCAGTTAACCCACTGTTCCCCGGGCGCCGATGACGTGGATGTCGATTAAAGCACCCCCCGCACCTCTCTGATTCAGAGGGGTTGTGTTAAATGCGGACAACATTTCAGTTGAATGCATTCAGTTGTACAAATGAATAGGTATCCCCCTTTCCCTGCTTTGCCTGAATGCAAATGCTACTCAAAGTAGGGGACCATTGTTGGTGAGGGAGCCACCTATCACTATTGAGATGCACCCCATCCTCCTATGCATCTGTGCCACTCCAGTAGAAAGGGGAGTAGTAGGGTCACTGACAGGACAGAGGTCCGTATCTGGGCTTTCACTCTGACAAAGATTTTAAAAGGAAATTAGGAAAGGAGTAATGAGAGAAACAAACAAAAAACATTAATAAATGAGAATTAGCAACATCTGCTGGTTCGGAGGTGCTACGCCTCGACACATGGCATTGCACTATTATGTTAAATCCTTAAGTGCTTACTGAAAATGCAAGCTATTCACCGAGTTATCAGCGGCATTTAGGCATGTTGAATGACAGTTTAAGATGAAAAATGAAGCAAGAACTATAAATATTGTATTGGCAATGCATCCATAACAAAAGGGAACATGAACAGCAGGCATTACATTTTGTCTTTAGAAAAACATTGAAATAGATGGGTCCTTGGGACCTACTCATACCTGAAAAAATCCCATTAATATTGAAAATGTTCAGATACAGTACTACACATAGGCTAAAGCTTATGGCTTGTCTTCACTAAGGGTTGCATCTTGACTTCAAATCTGCACACTAATCGCTCAATTAAATGACAATCTCCCATTGACCTCCAGGCATGATTTAAGCGAAATTCTGAGTTATTAGCCACATGAGTTTGAAGTTAGGATTCGGACCAAACTGGCTACATTTGCTGAAATGTCTCGATTACTCTGGCACGCAATCAGATACAAAATAATGGGTTTTGTCCTGAGTAGAGAGAGAAGGAAGATACTGCTATTGCGCAGAGAGAGAAGGAAGATACTGCATATTGCACAATTAAGAAATGCTTTCTTTTCCAAAGTGTCCGTCCGTTATTTTGGCAACAGATTGCAGATCAAATCTGCAGTGTTTTCACCAGAGTTTTAAGAAGGAACTGCTTCGGTCCAGCGACGCGATCAGTCAGGTCTCTTCAAGTAGCTTCCTGAGATTTCACTGAATCTGGTTTGGTTGGATTATAGACAGGTTAAATGCATATAATTTGATAACAATAGAATGCATTAGAGGCTGATGAGCGAAGAACACTCCCACAATGGACTCTTGACAATCCCCAACAAGATCATTATACTATTCACCCATTATGTAACCAAATGGAGAATGGTCACACAAAAAAAGATGCTATTGTGAAAGCAGAGCTATTGTCGCACTTAATTATAAGTTGTTAGCTCAGTGACAGAGCTGACTGCGTGGCATGTTTGAGCAGTTTCATGGAGAGTGGCAAGGTGACAATGACAGTATTTACAGTACCTTAAGATAGTGTTCACACAACTTGACTTCCCACATTTTATTGTGTTACAGCTTGAATTTAAAATCTATTTAATTGAGATTGTGTCACTGACCTACACATATCATGTAAATTTTTTTACAATTTTTTTTTACAAATTTGTTAAACATGAAAAGCTGAAATGTCTTGTGTCAAGTATTCAATGCCTTCATAATGGCAAGCCTTAAGTTCAGGAGTAAAAATGTGCTTAATAAGTCACATAATAAGTTGCATGGACACACTGTGTGCAATAATAGTGTTCAACATTTAAAAAATTAGGACTACATCATCTCTGTACCCCACACATACAATTATCTGTTAGGTCCGTAAGTCGAGCAGTGAATTTCATACAGATTCAACCACAAAGACCAGGGCGGTTTTCCAATGCCTCACAAAGAAGGGCACCTATTGGTAGATGGGTAAATGCGGCATGGTGTTGTTATTAAGTGCACATTGTATGTTGTATCAATACACCCAGTCACTACAAAGGTAAGCATCCTTCCTAACTCAGTTGCCAGAGAGGAAGGAAACCACTCAGGGATTTCACCATGAGGACAATGGCGACTTTAAAAAGAGTTAGCATTTAATGCCTGTGATAGGAGTGTTGGATTTTGGGTGAAACTTTGAACATTGTTATACTGAGAAGTATAGGAACATTAGTTCCAAAAGAGACATGAGGGGTGCCATAAAGAAGCTTGGGAGGGGCGGAGTGCAGGGAACACCATTGCATGTGGCAGTACTGATAAGGGGAGAAATCGTTGAAGGCTCATGTCACTTAGCTCCCTGTTCAGCAATAATGATGCAATGTTTAGAGATAAGGAGGAAACTCCACCCAAAGTGGGGTATGAATACTACTACGGGGAAAGCCATGTCTGTGTCTGAAATACTGCTGAATCGACCATTTGGGAAGAATTCAACTTGGTTAAGCTTCTCTAGTGTCCGTGAGTGATCTACTCTGAAAATAAGAACCTAACAGGAGAAAGCAGAGGATGGATCAACATTGTAGTTACTCCACAATACTAACCTAAATAACAGAATGAAAAGAAGGAAGGAAGCCTATTCCAAAGCATGCATCCTGTTTGCAATAAGGCCCTGAAGTAAAACTGTAAAAAACATGGCAAAGAAATTAACTTTATGTCCTGAATACAAGTGTTAACTTTGGGGCAAATCCAACAAAACACATCACTGAGTACCACTTCATATTTTCAAGCATAGTGGTGGCTGCTTCATGTTATGGGTATGCTTGTCATCGGCAAGGACTAGGGAGTTTTATAAGGATAGAAATAAATGGAATAGAGCTAAGCACAGGCAAAATCCTATAGGAAAACCTGGTTCAGTCTGCTTTCCAACAGACACTGGGAGACAAATTCACCTTTCTGCAAGACAATAGCCTAAAACACAAGGCCAAATATACACTGGAGTTGCTTACCAAGATGACATTGAATGTTCCTGAGTGGCCTAGTTACAGTTTTGACATAAATCGTCTTGAAAATCTATGGCAAGACTTAAAAATGGCTGTCCAGCAATGATCAACAAACAACTTGACAGAGCTTGACGAATTTTCAAAGAATAATGTTGTACAATCCAGGTGTGCAAAGCTCTTGCAGACTTACCCAGAAACACTCATAGGTGTATTCACTACCAAAGGGGATTCTAACATGTATTGGCTCAGGAGTGTGAATACTTATTTAAATTATATTTCTGTATTTCATTTTCAAATAAATAGCTTTTTTTTGTTTGTTGCAAAAATGTCTAAAAACATGTTTTCAATTTGTCATTATGGGGTGTTGTCTGTAGATTGAATAAGGCAAGGGGTATGAATACATTCTGAAGGTGCTGTACACACCCACCCAAACATGGCACAGGAGCTGGGTAAACCAGGACAAGCTAGATTAGTAACTATTAGCTACTCCCAAAGAGTAACCTTTAATGAAGTGGATGAAACAAACAGTAGCAAACAGTGAGCTTGAAAAGGTTTGTCGACAACTCCCCATAGATTTCTGCATTGAAGTCGGCCTGTGATCTGTGTTGCACAACGTGTCTGAAACAAAATATGCTCCGAATCATCCTTCATGTCTGAATCCAGGTGAATTCAGTTTCAGCTCATTCCCATGGCATGATGCAAATGAAAGACGACAAACGCAAAGGTCCATTTTACTTTATCCCGTCATTAGGATACATTTACACATTAAGTATTGTAAAATAGTGCTTAAACTTAAAACCGAAAGCAATTAACATTTAAATAGCATGGATTTTTAACACAAGTGGATTTTTACAATTTTCTATGGGAAACGTTTGGGAAAATGACATCAAAACCCACGTATTACACATATTCATAACATGATATAGAATGACAGAGATTCTTGACTGACCAAGTCATTCTTTGAGTTTTCCAACTGTTTGTTAAGATACATTCCAGATTTATCATGCATTATAACGCCATCTACTGTATAGCAGGGCTAATATGGCTGGATTCTTATTGGATTGCAATTGTTAATATGTTAACTAATTCCCATTGCTGCACTGTTATCTCAGACAAAGCTCTTACTTGGTGCGTGCATAGTCCCCTACGGAACCCAACAAGTTCAACTGCTTCTCAAGAACCACAATCTTGAAGTCCATGTAACACGAGGACAAGACAAGGACACTTACTCTGCAAAGACAACTCAAAAACGTCACACACCGATACGAGGGCTGGAATCCCAGGAACACTTTGGCTTTCAATAAGTAACCAATTTTTACAATTCAACTCCCATTGTTGAATCATCTCCCACATGACACAAACACACAATCCCACAACCAAGTTAACACCCAGGCCGGGACAAAACGGCCAGGTCACTTGCCTTGTTTCGACATGCCCAGCGACAAGTGAAATGATTAGGGAAATAACTTGTCAGGTGACTTCGACACCACCTTATCACCCATAATGAGAGGTTACTCACAGGAACTAAAAGACAAGTAGATGGGTGTTCAATGATGTCGGCTGTGGCGATTTCACTTTGAATTCAACCCCCCTGGGCAGGCTTGGACAGCCTTACAGATGAGACAGGATTAGATTAATTAAATTTACTAAGCTTTTGCACCTGTGAAATGTTTCTTTTTTTTCTCTCCAGAATGGATTAAAATCTCAAATAGAAAAAGCTAAACAAATCTTTATCGACACTTGCAGAACTGCATCTTTACGATCTTAACCTTTCTATTAATGTTTATTTACATTATGTTCCACTCTTCAGCTTCCATTCCCTCTGGGAAATGGTAGGTGCCTGGCCCGGAGAATGGATCATTATCAAAAGAGTCTGTTTCCATTGCGTCGTGCTCATGCGTAGGGGCATCATGCAATTCTGGTGGGCTCGGTGCTTTTGGTTCGGGGTCTAGAGGTGGATGTCCGCATGCACAGCCATCTCTCTGTTCTTCACCGCGCCCAGGAGCGTGCCTGGGATGCTGGGAAACTCTGCACAAACAAACACAGAATGTTCTCTGTGAACACTACAGGCCGCTAAGCATGTAAACATTATTAACGTCGCTTCTCATCTCCTTTCGATTCAATAGGCCTAACTACTAACATTATCAGATGTGGCCTTGTTAATGGGTATCTAATCCGGCTCGCTTGTGCGCACTGAGACCATGTTAGCCCACTGAGCTAAAGCCTAGGCATTCTCTTGGGGGGGCGAACAGGAGTCTTTAGGTCTCAGGCAAGATTACACTTCCGGTACATGTGGCTCACTTAACCACCTTGTTATACTCAGCCCTCCAATAAGCACATGCAGTGAACAGGTGAAATTACGCACAGGTCTTGATAGTTGTACGAGGACAATCCGCCTACAACCAATCAATACTTTATCTTTGCAAATAGATGTTATTGATTTGTTTAAACAAACCATAAAGTCATGACTGTATCACCATGTAAAAACTAAATAGTGTCTGTTTAAATACAGTTGAACTCTTAGGTCTACAGGCTACAAGAAAAATTTTTTTGTCTACAACTGTGTTTGGGCAAAGAAGCATAAGTAACTGAAAGCATCTGATTGCACCTGGCAGTCCAACACATGACTCAATACTACTTGTGATTCCAACTTAGCTTCTTTTTAAAATGTTTGTATTTCACCTTTATTTAACCAGGTAGGCTAGTTGAGAACACCTTTATTTAACCAGGTAGGCAAGTTCTCATTTACAACTGCGACCTGGCCAAGATAAAGCATAGCAGTGTGACACAGACAACAACACAGAGTTACACATGGAATAAACAATAAACAAGCCAATAACACAATAAACAAGTCAATGACACATTAGGGGAAAAAAGTATAGTGAAAAAAAAATACAGTGTGTGCAAAAGGCATGAGGAGGTCGGCAATAAATAGGCCATAGTAGCGAACAATTACAATTTAGCAGATTAACACTGGAGTGATAAATGAGTAGATTATGATGTGCAAGTAGAGATACTGGTGCAAAAGAGCAGAAAAGTAAATAAAAATGGGGATGAGGTAGGTAGATTGTGTGGGATATTTACAGATGGACAATGTACAGCTGCAGCGATTGGTTAGCTGCTCAGATAGCTGATGTTTAAAGTTGGTGAAGGAAATATAAGTCTACAGCTTCAGCGATTCCAGTCACTGGCAGCAGAGAACTGGAAGGAAAGGCAGCCAAATGAGATGTTGGCTTTGGGGATGATCAGTGAGATTTTCCTGCTGGAACGTGTGCTACGGGTGGGTGTTGTTATCGTGACCAGTGAACTGAGATAAGGCGGAGCTTTACCTAGCATAGACTTATAGATGACCTGGAGCCAGTGGGTCTGGTGACGAATATGTAGCGAGGGCCAGCCGACTAGAGCATACAGGTCGCAGTGGTGGGTAGTATGAGGTGATTTGGTAACAAAACGGGTGGCACTGTGATAGACTGCATCCAGTTTGCTGAGTAGAGTATTGGAAGCTATTTTGTAGATGACATCGCCGAAGTTGAGGATCGGTAGGATAGTCAGTTTTACGAGGGTAAGTTTGGCGGCGTGAGGCTTTGTTGCAAAATAGAAAGCCCATTCTAGATTTGATTTTGGATTGGAGATGTTTGATGAGTCTGGAAGGAGAGTTTACAGTCTAGCCAGACACCTAGGTATTTATAGTTGTCCACATATTCTAGGTCGGAACCGTCCAGGGTGGTGATGCTAGTCGGGCGGGCGGGTGCGGGCAGCGAACGGTTGAAAAGCATGCATTTGTTTTTACTAGCGTTTAAGAGCAGTTGGAGGCCACAGAAGGAGTGTTGTATGGCATTGATGCTCATTTGGAGGTTAGCTAGCACAGTGTCCAAAGAAGGGACAGAAGTAAACAAAATGGTGTCGTCTGCGTAGAGGTGGATCAGAGACTCACCCGCAGCAAGAGCGACATCATTGATATATACAGAAAAGAGTCGGCCCGAGAATTGAACCCTGTGGTACCCCCATAGAGACTGCCAGAGGTCCCAACAACAGGCCCTCCGATTTGACACACTGAACTCTGTCTGACAATACGAAAGAGAAGTTTAACAGGCTGGTAATAGGGGTTGCAACAATGGTGGCAGATAGTTTTAGAAATAGAGGGTCCAGATTGTCAAGCCCAGCTGATTTGTACGGGTCCAGGTTTTGCAGCTCTTTCAGAACATCTGCTATCTGGATTTGGGTGAAGGAGAAGCTGGGGAGGCTTGGGCGAGTAGCTGCGGGGGGAAGCTGTTGGCCGAGGTTGGAGTAGCCAGGAGGAAGGCATGGCCAGCCGTAGAGAAATGCAGTGGCATTTACACTATTAGGCTATTGGATGCTGTTAGTACTGCTCTTTGTTAATCTGTATAGATAAGATTCCTAACTCAGGGACAACTTCTTCAATTTCTCTTTTAATCTTTCTCTCCACTTATGTAAGGGTATAGTCATCGTTTATTTCTGTCTCCATGATGTTGCATATCTCTGTCTTTGTGTGTTATGATTGTATTGTCTTTCACCAGGAGGATGGTTGGATACCCCTGCCATCATAGAGGGAAGCTGTTCTCAGCAGTGGAAGTTCGGAAAGTGTTCATACCTCTTCACTTTTTCCACATTTTGTTACATTACACAGCCTTATTCTAAAATGGATTAAATCATTTTTCCCCTCATCAATCTACACACAATGCATCATAATGACAAAGCGAAAACAGAAGTACCTTATTTACATAATTATTCAGACCCTTTGCTATGAAACTCGACATTGAGCTCAGGTGCATCCTGTTTCCATTGATCATCCTTGAGATGTTTCTACAACTTGATTGGAATCCACCTGTGGTAAATTCAAATGATTGGACATGATTTGGAAAGGCACACACCTGTCTATATAAGGTCCCACAGTTGACAGTGCATGTCAGAGCAAAAACCAAGCAATGAGGTTGAAGGAATTGTCCGTAGCACTTTGAGACAGGATTGTATCGAGGCACAGCTCTGGGGAAGGGTACCAAAACATTTCTACAGCATTGAAGGTCCCCAAGAACACAGAGGCCTCCATCATTCTTAAATTTAAGTTTGGAACCAAGAAGACTCTTTGGCTGCCCTGCCAAACTGAGCAATCGTGGGAGAAGGGCCTCAGGGAGATGACCAAGAACCCGATGGTCACTCTGACAGAGCT
Organism: Oncorhynchus kisutch; assembly: GCF_002021735.2. Classification (NCBI taxonomy): domain Eukaryota; kingdom Metazoa; phylum Chordata; class Actinopteri; order Salmoniformes; family Salmonidae; genus Oncorhynchus; species Oncorhynchus kisutch. The sequence goes on from NC_034202.2 coordinate 6,691,371, forward strand.
CCAGAGTTAGTCTGTGAAGATGGGCAACCTTCCAGAAGGACAACCATCTCTGCAGCGCTCCACCAATCAGGCCTTTATGGTAGAGTGACCAGACGGAAGCCACTCCTCAGTAACAAAGCTCCGTTGTCATGAGTCTGCGCAACACTGCCAGGACCTAGGATCAAAGGAGACACTCAAGGTTTTTAATCCTATATCTCTTGACTCGTGAAAATAGTCATGACTTCAGTGAAAAGGTTATTTAAATTGAACGTTTCATTCCATTTGAGTTGTGGGTCTAGACCCTCGGTAGTTTATACGCTCTAGAAAGGCATGCAAGTCTGGCTGTATTTTAACTTCTGATACTGAGATGCACTGTCTGTTGTGGCTCATCATTCTCCCAGGTAATTCTATATCATGTGGCCGTATAGGGCTCCCAGCAGGCCCAGTTATTCAGGAAAGCTTAGTAACACATGCTCTGCCTCCTCTCTAAAACGAGTGGCTATTCCTCACGCACCTAGAGTCTAACATTTCAATATAGCCTAAATATTTGTCAGTTAACTTTGAAAAAGTATTAGCTTTTTATATATGACATAAACCCAACCGGTCACAATCTTTAAATCCGATTAGGTTCCTTCAAAAGTCCCCTGTAGGCTACCTGCACACGTCCGTCCAAAATACATAGCCGTGGGAATTAACAATTAACAATTCATTTTTAAAAAATTCTCAAAGTGTATTGTCAAAATGTTTTGACACCACTGTTTTCAATACTTCACGAGGATTATTTTTTATTTTTCTAAAATGTCTTATGTGTTGGAGAATGCAGAGGGAGGGATCTCAGAACATTCCTCCATACAGAATCCTTCCAGGTCCTTGATATCCTTCGTCTGCACTTATGGACTGCCCACTTCAATTCAAACCACTGGTTTTCAATGGGTTTCAAATCCGGAGACTGAGGTGGCCATTGCAAAATTAGATTTTGTGGCCAATTAGCCCTTTCTTTGTGTATTTAATGTGTGCTCTGGGTTATTGTCTTGCTGGAAAATCCACTTGTGGCTCAGTTTCAGCTTCCTGGCAGAGGCAACCTGGTTTTTGGCAAAAATATCCTGGTACTGGGTAAAGTTAATTTAAGCAATATATGGCCAAGGGCTGTATCCAGGCACACCGCGTTGTGTTGTACATAAGAACAGCCCTTAGCTGTGGTATACTGGCCAGTTACCACTAACCCCCGAGGTGCCTTATTGCTGTTATAAACTAGTGACCAACGTAATTAGAGCAGTAAAAATGTTTTGTCATACTCATGGCATACGGCTGTCAGCTAATCAGCATTCAGGGCTCGGACCACAGTTTTTAAAATGCAGTTAACCTTAACAAGGGCCCCAGGACTAGTATAAGTAAAATAGCCCCATAACATCCAAGGCTGTGACCCAAAATGCCCAGTTTTAATCAGTATTTGTTTATTTTACAACACATCATTTTGTACTTATGTGACGCAAGAAAAGTTTTCACAATGAACAATCAATGAATCAGAAGATAAATTGGGAGATATTTGCTGTAGGACCCCATATTGCCACCAGGTGGCACTATTGTCCAGTTTTGTGTGCTACGGAAGATGACGTTTCCCCTGACAAACACTGACCTAAGGTCTGTTTAGGTTATTCAAATCAATCTATCTTTCTCTTTCTCTCTGTCATATCCAGAAGAAGTGTGAGGCTTCTTACCGGAGGGTACTATAACCACTCCTCCAATGCCAAGTCCTCCAACGACCAGACCTACTCAAGCTTCTCCTACAGGGAGAGCCCAGTGAAGAAGTGGGTGTGACACACACACACACACACACACACCAGGAGGTTGATGGCACCTTAATTGAGGAGAACGGGCTCATCGTAATGGAATACATGGAATGATCATCCAACTCATCAAACACAGGGTTTCCATGTGGTTGATACTATTCCATTCACTTCATTTCAGCCATTATTATGAGCTGTCCACCCCTCTGCAGCCTCCTGTGATGTACACAGCTATGTACCGCAAACTCCTGTGTGTGTGTGTCATGAAATCTACCCCAATCCCAGAATTATTACTTTTTAGTGTAGCATCTATTTGGCCTCTAATTAAATCTCTCTATTTGGCCGAATTTGTGTGGTTTGATTATTGTTCTAATACTGCTGTGATTAAATCAGATTTTATCAACCAAAGCCCCAAAATATGCTAATTCCACTTTATCTGCTGACGCAGCCAGGTGGGTGATTTTTCATTCGGACTCGCTATTGTTAATAATACAGATTACTCATTCATGTGTGATTTACATGTGGCTTTATGTGGCTGGCTGGCTGTCTTTTCAGAGTTAGTGAAAAGAAGGTGTTGTGCCTGTCAGGGTCTTTCAGCGGTGGAGGAACAGTTTCCTCTGCATCATAGCCACAGAGGAACAGTTTCCTCTGCATCATAGCCACGGAGGAACAGTTTCCTCTGCATCATAGCCACAGAGGAACAGTTTCCTCTGCATCATAGCCACGGAGGAACAGTTTCCTCTGCATCATAGCCACGGAGGAACAGTTTCCTCTGCATCATAGCCACGGAGGAACAGTTTCCTCTGCATCATAGCCACGGAGGAACAGTTTCCTCTGCATCATAGCCACGGAGGAACAGTTTCCTCTGCATCATAGCCACGGAGGAACAGTTTCCTCTGCATCATAGCCACGGAGGAACAGTTTCCTCTGCATCATAGCCACGGAGGAACAGTTTCCTCTGCATCATAGCCACGGAGGAACAGTTTCCTCTGCATCATAGCCACGGAGGAACAGTTTCCTCTGCATCATAGCCACGGAGGAACAGTTTCCTCTGCATCATAGCCACGGAGGAACAGTTTCCTCTGCATCATAGCCACGGAGGAACAGTTTCCTCTGCATCATAGCCACGGAGGAACAGTTTCCTCTGCATCATAACCATGGGGCCAACAAAGGACTGATCTTAGTCATGCACAGCACAGAGCACTGCCTGCCTGTCTGTCTGTTCATCCATATAGCACTATGCCAGTGAAGCCTTGCTTGATATTGTCATGAGATCTCCTTGAAAACCCCTAATTATTCACGATGACCTACCCACACGTGTCCAGGAAACCTTGAGGATCTATTACCAAAGGTAACCTACACATGCATGAGCAAACACACACACTACGGGCTCGAGTGGTAGAAGTCAAATATCAGTGAACACAACCTGCGAACACAATCTCCTTGCAGACTGTTGTCATGGAAACATTGATGAAATGCACAAACAAATGTCTTTTAGCCTGTATATTTCACCCCTCTACTGCCATTTCACCTCTCCAAGGGCCCTGCTTAATTCTAGGGCTGTAAATAGAAAGAGTAGTTTGGCCGTTCTGCTTTCAATAAAAAAAAACATGATGATGCTCTCTCAGGTGACAGTATGTCAATCACAGGAGGTTGGTGGCATCTTAATTGGGGAGGACGGGTTCGTGGTAATGGCTGGAGCGGCATCGGTGAAATGGTATCAGATACAGGACACCAAACACATGGTTTCCATTTTTTCCAGGTGTTTGGTGCCATTCCATCTGCGCCGCTCCGTCCACTACTATGAGCCGCCCTCCCCTCAGCAGCCTCCACTGACATCCATCCATAACAGACACGTTTAATGAGATAGACAGGGCAGAAGTGAAGTGCCCCTCTGTAGGTCTCTCTCCTGGTGAGTGCAGCTGTTTAAATGCAGACCCCCAAAAGGACAAGCCGGGACAACGCTGTAATGGTGGCAATAGAGCGTGGACAGAATACATTTTATATGAGTCTGAATTGACCGTCGTTTATCTACAGCTGGTACGTAGATGCCACAATTATTATCCCCCCCCCCTTCTTTTTGTCATTCTTCCGCTATTTCTCATCTCCTCCCTTGCCTCATCACATCAATCTCTCTCTCTCTCTCTTTCACCCTCTCTCTCCCCTTCTCTCTGTTCTCCTGAGCAGCTCGCAGGCAAGCGATTGATTGCTTCCCAGACCTGACTAACGTCACAGCTGTTACTCTCTCTCTCACACACACACTCACTCAATCACTCACTCAATCACTTACACACACTCGCACAGAGAAAGAAAGAGGCACACACACACATCCTCCTAACTATCTTCTCACACGTTTCCAGGTACACAGTCATACACACAGCACTGTCCTCCTCTCACAAACTGGATAGTTCCTGCAAGATTTCTACAGTGTTTACGAAGTGTCAAGGAGCGCTGCTGCCTGCTGCCGGTAGACTGGTAAGTAACAATAACGTGTCACGAGCACAATGTTACTGTTCCAAATAATTCAGGCAATTGTTTTTGAGTCACACACAATAATTAGAATCTCGATGACGACTTGAGATGAAAATATCCAGCAAAGCTTCCGATTGAGTTGCCCTTGTGTTTTACATCTCGTTTTGTCCTTGGATAACCACGGTACAATTACATGTATATATTTACAGCTGTAAACTGCATAACGTGTAAAACAACTACCGCTGTATGGTAGTGACCACCATCCACTGGTGGAGAATGTAGTGAAACCCTGGGTGCTCATCTGCATGTTGTTGCCAATTGAATTGTTGTGTTGCGCCAATCATGACAACTACAAAGCAGTAGGCTATAGCAGAAAAGACTAGCAACCAGGCTAGTGAGCGATTCTCTCAGTGGCTCTGAATGCTATGCCTTTTGAGTTTGGTTAGGGAGAACAGCATGAGTGGGCTCTAGGGCCCTCTTTACCACACACACACACACACGTACACACACAAACTGTTTGGTGCGTTCTTCTAACATTAGAGCTGGCCTCTTCACTCTGGAGTGGATCTTCCCACTGAATCCCCTACGGAGGGGTGGAGCGTGACATTACTCTGCTGACAGGGCAGGTAGTCACACACACACACACACACACACACACACACACACACACACACACACACACACACGGATGAGTGGAAGACACTCACACACACTCTCTCACACACACACACACACACACACACACACACACACACACGGATGAGTGGAAGACACACACACACACGGATGAGTGGAAGACACACACACACACACACACACACAGGCCAACAGGGCTGGGGTCAGTTTGAATTGAAGGCAAAGTCCAATTTTGGAAGTCAACTTAAATAACCGTTCAAACTAAATGAAAAACAGCATCTATTTTCAATGACTACTGAGGAGTAGAAGAAATATATTTCAAAAGTCTCGACATTTTAGAATATTTAATAAAAATCACTTCCTGAATTGACTGCCTTCAATTCAAACTGACCCCAACCCTGCAGGCCAAGGAGTCCCCAGAACAGTCACGTAGCTGCATAACTCCATGGAAACCGGAGCACTGCTAATCGCATGTTATAAAAACACATACAGTGTGCTGAACAGCATGTTCTAATGAAACAGGTTGCTATTCAACTCCAGTAAGAACATAGTGCGCCGGACAATGCGGTAAAACAACGCTGTGTCTGATTTGAACACCCACACACACTATTTGCTAATAACAAGAACAACCGATGAAAGTCACCATCACATCTCAGAGGAGAAATAAAACTTCATTATGTCAATACTTAACTGCATATATTTCGGCAACGACTTCAACTTGCCTTTGGAAAATAGTGACAATAGCCTTTACATCTTTGTAAAATGATCATTTGACTTTTTTTTGTGTTTTCCCTGTTTAATGTTCAAGAATATAATGACAGAAATGAATTCACCGTTTTCAGGAGGAAGCATTACATAATAAGACAGGGGAAGTTAAATATGTTTGTTTTGGTTGAATGTTGCTCTAGGCCATGAGACATCAGTTCTGCTGGATAGCTTTGCATACAGTGCCTTCGGAAAGTATTCAGACCCCTTGACTTTTTCCACATTTTGTTACGTTACAGCCTTATTCTAAAACTGATTCAATTACAATCTACACACAATACCCTAACTGACAAATCAGAAACAGCTTTTTAGAAATTGTTGCTAATTTATAAAAATCAAAAAAATGAAATATCACATTTACATAACTATTCAGACTCTTTACTCAGTACTTTGTTGAAGCTCCTTTGGCAGCGATTACGGCATCAAGGCCTGATCGCCGACAACAATGAGACCTATAGGGAGGAGGTCAGAGAACTGTCAGTGTGGTGCCAGAACAACAACCTCTCCCTCAATGTGAGCAAGACAAAGGAGCTGATCGTGGACTACAGGAAAAGGCGGACCGAAAAGGCCCCCATTAACATCGACGGGGATCTGTAGTGGAGCGGGTCGAGAGTTTCAAGTTCCTTGGTGTCCACATCACCAACAAACTATCATGGTCCAAACACACCAAGAACGTCGTGAAGAGGGGACGACACAACCTTTTCCCCTCAGGACACTGAAAAGATTTGGCATGGGTCCCCAGATCCTTAAAGTTCTACAGCTGTACCATCGAGAGCATCACCGCCTGGTATGGCAACTGAGGGTAGTGCGTACTGCCCAGTACATCACTGGGGCCAAGCTTCCTGCCACCCAGGACCTGTATAATACAAAGTGACAAAGTTTGATTTAAAGGGTATGACGCTACAAGTTTGGCACACCTGTATTTGGGGATCATGTGTGCCAATCAGGTTCAAGTCCGGGCTCTGGCTGGGCCACTCAAGGACATTCAGTAAATTTCCCAAAACCACTCCTGCGTTGTCTTGGCTGTGTGTTTAGGGTCGTTGTCCTGTTGGAAGGTGAACCTTCAACCCAGTCTGAGGTCCTGAGCAGTCTGGAGCAGATTTTCATCAAGGATCTTTCTGTACTTTACTCCGTTCATCTTTCCCTTGATCCTGACTAGTCTCCCAGTTCCTGCCGCTGAAAAACATCCCCACAGAATGATGCTGCCACCACCATGCTTCACCTTAGGGATGGTGCCAATTTTCCTGCAGACATGATGCTTGGCATTCTGGCCAAAGAGTTCAAACCTTCTCCTCCGATTACTCAGTTTGGCCGGGCGGCCAGCTCTAGGAAGAGCCTTGGTGGTTCCAAAATTCTTCTTGACCTTCAATGCTGCAGACATTTTTTGGCACCCTTCCCCAGATCTGTGCCTCGACACTATCCTGTCTCGGAGCTCTACGGACAATTCGACCTCATGGCTTGGTTTTTGCTCTGATATGCACTGTCAATTGTGGGACCTTATATAGACAGGTGTGTGCCTTTCCAATCAATTAAATTTACCACAGGTGGACTCCAAGTTATAGAAACATCACCAGGATGATCAATGGAATCAGGAATCACTGGAGCTCAATTTCGATACCCAATAGCAAAGGGTCTGAAAATGTCTGTAAATAAGGTATTTCTGTTTCTGTATTTCTGGGGAAGGGTACCAATTCCTAAACCTGTTTTTTTTCCGCTTTGTCATTAGGGGTATTGTGTATAGATCGTTGAGGAAAAAAATATTTCCTCAATTTTAGAATAAGGCTGTAACAAAACAAAATGTGGAAAAAGTCAAGGGGTTTGAATACTTTCCGCAGCCACAGAGTGTCAAAAACATGAGGAACAGCATCCTAAAAGGGGTGAGGGCACCCCTTTTTGTCCTCAGAACAGCCTAAATTTGTTGGTACACGGACTACAAGGTGCAGAAAGCGTTCCACAGGGATGCTGGCCCACGTTGACTCCAATGCTTCCCACAGTTGGCAAGTTGGCTGGATGTCCTTTGGGTGATGGACCATTCTTGATACACACAGGAAACTGTTAAGCTTGAAAACCCCAGTAGTGTTGCAGGTCTTCACACACTCAGACCTTGCGCCTGGCACCTACCATACCCCGTTCAAAGGCATTTAAATATTTTGTCTTGCCCATTCACCCTCTGAATGGCACACATAAACAATCCATGTCTCAAGTCTGTCTCCTCCCCTTCATCTATACGGAAACGGAAAGAGCAGTTGTTCCTAATGTTTTGTACACTGTGTGAATCACATCTCTGTGTGCCCAGAAATGAGACAAAGGTGCCTTCCCCTCCTCTCCTCTCCTGACGCCCACACACGACACTGTGCCTGAGTCTCCTCCATGCTGCTTGTCATCCATTCTGCATAGGAAATAGTGATTACCACTTCTCTATGGCCTGCACAGACTCATGGCCAGAGAGAGCGAGAGAGAAGTAATGACAAGAGACACACACAGACACCCACATATTTTGGAATGTCAATATCATAAAACCATAACTAAATTATCCAGATCTATCCCCTCATCAATCTCTCATTCTTGCCGAACTTAATTGGTTTTTTTTTTTACTTAAAAAAACAAACAGAATCATCTACTTATTTATTTTCAGTTCAAATGAAGGTTCTCCCACAGTGCACAGTTTTCTCCCTCTAAAAACATGTCTCACTGCCATCCTTCAGACCCTCAGAAAAGGCAAGGACGAGTAGCACAATGGCCTATAGAAACCAGCTGCCTCTGGCTGAGGCTGGAGAGGACGGGCGCAGAGCTGAATAGGCTCCCCATGAAAAGAAGCTGCCGCTTCAAAGGATCCTTTCTGTCCAGGTTGGAAGACAATTAGCCCAAGGCCTCCGCATCTTATCTATCTGGGATTTTAAACAGTAAACTGTTCTGACATGAGCAGCTAATACAGGTTAGGAGGTTTTGGATTGTGGTTAAAGACTTGAATGATTTGGATACATAACCAGACAAGCAGCCCCATGGGCACAGATGTAATTTCATCTAGTTTTCATTCGTTTTGGTTGAGTTGTCAACTAATGTGAATTCAATTTGAGATCAACAAAAAATGTCATTGTATTTAAGTTAAAAGTTGGGTAAAAAAAAAAGACGATGACTTTTGACAAATCCAAACGGTTTTCAACGTCGCTTCAACGTCATCCCGTTTCATTAGTTTGTTGAGATGACGTGGAAACAATGTTGATTCAGCCAGTTTTTGCCCAGTGGGAGACCACCGATTTACATGTTGCACTCATAACACTGTCTACTGTTTTGTTTGGTAAGTATGTTTTCCAGCGCTGTTGATGTTTACATGATCTGATGTCTGTCTTCTTCCCTTTTCTCCCACCTCACTTAATGACCAATCAACCGAAAGACCTAAATCAGTTGAATCATGGCTGTTGATGTTTACATGATCTGATGCCTGTCTTCTTCCCTTTTCTCCCACCTCCCTTAATGACCAATCAACCGAAAGACCTAAATCAGTTGAATCATGGCTGTTGCACCCAGAACCAAGGGTTGGTGATGTAAACTCTAATGAAACCAAACAGACCATTCCTTCTCTCTCATCTCCACAGACCACTGCTCTGTCTGAGTGTCTGAGATCCAGACCTACCTGTGCAGGTTGACTCCCCAAGCCAGAGAGCGAGAGATCATGGAGGGGGAGGAAGGTGTGATAGGGGACCCTCCCGAGCCGGGAAACCCCCTCCTCCAGGCCGTGTTCCTCTGCCGCCTGCGCCTTACACGTCTCCTTTTGGAGGGTGGAGCCTACATCAATGAGAGCGACGGGCGTGGCCAGACGGCCCTGATGGTGGCCTGTAAGACGCGGCACGCCGACAGGCAGAGCGCCAGCCGCACCCGCATGGTCCAGTACCTGCTGGAGAGCGGAGCCGACCCCAACATCCAGGACAAGGCGGGCCGCTCAGCCCTGATGCATGCCTGCCTGGAGAAGGCTGGGGCCGGGGTGGTGTCCCTGCTCCTGGCCAGTGGAGCGGACCCGGGCCTGGAGGACCATTCTGGGAGCTCAGCGCTGGTCCACTCGGTCACGGCCGGCGACAAGGAGGCTCTGAAGGTACTGCTGGACACCTGCAAGGCCCGAGGGAAGGAAGTGATCATCATTACCACCAACACACTCCCCTGTGGGACGTCCAGGACCAAACAGTACCTCAACGTGCCCCCTCTCACCCCCCTTGACCAGGGGGGAGGGCTGCACCTGACGGCTGCTCCTCCTTGCGCCTCACCCTCTGAGATCCAGCTCCTCACCTCCCCTCAGTGCACCTCCTCCTCCTCTCATCCTCCTCACCAAGTCTTTAACTTTAAGGAAGACCAGTGTTCTGGGTGTGAGACAGTCAGCTCCCAGCCTGACCCCCAGTCACATGCTCCCGTTCTGGAGCAGAGCAGGGTGGAAAGGCTGATGCAGCCCCTCCAGAGGCTGAACTCAGAGCCCTGGCTGAGGATTCCTGCCACTCTACTGGCCCTGCAACCTGACGCTGCTCCCTCGTCCTCAGATGACCTCCCAGACATCAGCCCAGAGGAGGAACTCTCCCTCATGACCAGCAGGTTGGGCTGGAACAACTACGACAACAGCGCCCCTATCTGGTACAACTGCAGTACTGACCTGGATAACAACACTTCTAATGTTATTAGCTTTAGCAAGTCTGAGGGGAGGTTGAATGAGGAAGAGGTAGGGGAAAGGGATCAGAGGGAGGAGGAAGAGGGGCTGTTGGTGCGTAAGTTGTCCTTTGCCGGCCTCTCTTCGCCACACTCTGCCTCCAACCCAAACCTCCACTCATACAGCATCGGGACAGGCCAAGGTCCCCCTTACCCATCTTTCTCCACTGGTACCAAACTCCGCGGCTGCCCCCTCCCCCTTCCTATGTCCAGCCTGCGCAGCATCATCCAGAGACGCCACCTGGGTGCCGACCACTACAACTCTGACCCCCAGCTGGCTGTGCCTACCGGGGGCTTCCCCGAGGAGGGCCGAACCCCGCTGGATAGCAGGAGACAGGCCACTTCCCGCTCCTCCACCCTTCTGACCTCCAGGGAATCACTGGTGGCCCCAAACCTGACCAAGAGAGCCCTCTCTGGGCTGGAGCGTCAGGGCTCAGGGGCCCTCCTCCTGGGCCACATCTCCCAGACCCGCCCAGGTTGCCTGCCGCCCCTGAACTCTCACCACCACACCCCCATCCCTCACATCGTTGGAGTCGCCAACCCCAGCCCCTGTGTCCTGGGCAGCAGTCCCAGCAGTAGGGCTGTCTGCCGGGAGGTAGCAGGCCTGAGGCCCCTCCTCCCCTCAGCTCCCTCCGGCCTCCCCAGAGACCTGAGGACCAGGAGGATGCTGCTGAGGAGACACTCCATACAGACAGAGCAGATCAAGTAGCTGGGAGACTTTGATGGGATGTTTGGCCACTGAGATCCAGCAGTGTCTGATAAACCAGTTTCTCAATATTGATCCTGGGGACACATGAGTGGAGCCTATATCTGCTAACTTAAAGGCATTGAAAAACACCTACAGTGCATTCGGAAAATATTCAGATCCTTTTATATTTTTCACATTTTGTTACGTTACAGCCTTATTCTAAAATTATTAAATTACATTTGTCTCCCATCAATCTACACACAATTTTTTTTTAAACCACGCTGACAAAGCAAAAACAGGTTTTCAGAAATGTTTGCACATTTATTAAAAATAAAAAACGTTATTTTGTTGACAGTGGATGTCAGAGCAAAAACCAAGGTCACCAAGAACCCGATGGTCACTCTGACAGAGCTCCAGAGTTCCTCTCTGGAGATGGGAGAACCTTCCAGAAGGACAACTATCTCTGCAGCACTCCACCAATCAAGCCTTTATGGTCGACTGGCCAAACGAAGCCACTCCCCAGCAAAATGCACACCACAGCCCGCTTGGAGTTTGCCAAAAGGCACCTAAAGTACTCTCAGACGATGAGAAACAAGAGTCTCTGGTCTGATGAAACCAAGATTAAACTCTTTGGCCTGAATGCCAAGCGTCACGTCTGGAGGAAACCAGGCACCATTCATCACCTGGCCAATACCATTCCTACGGTGAAGCATGGTGGTTGCAGCATCATGCTGTGGGGATGTTTTTCAGCGGCAGGGACTGGGAGACTAGTTAGGATCGAGGGAAAGATAAACGGAGTGAAGTACAGAGAGAGAACCTGCTCCAGAGCACTCAGACTGGGGCGAAGGTTCACCTTCCAACAGGACAATGACCCTAAGCACACAGCCAAGACAACGCAGGAGTCTATGAATGTCCTTCAGTGGCCCAGCCAGAGCACAAACTCTCTCCAATCGAACATCTCTGGAGACCTGAAAATACCTGTGCAGCGATGCTCCCCATCCTACCTGACAGAGCTTGATAGGATCTGCAGAGAATGGGAGAAACTCCCCAAATACAGGTGTGCTAAGCTTGTAGCGTCATACCCAAGAAGACTTGAGGCTGTAATTGCTGACAAAGGTGCTTCAGCAAAGTACTGAGTAAAGGGTTAAATACTTAAGTGAGATATTTCAGATTTTTTGCTTTGTTATTATGAGGTATTGTATGTAGATTGATGACGGGGGGGGGACAATTATATCCATTTCAGAATAAGACTATAACATAACAAAAATGTGGAAAAAGTCAAGGGGTCTGAATATTTTATGAATGCACTGTATATTAAATTTTTTTACTTAATGCATGACACATGACACATCCTAAAGAGTGAGAACGTTTCAAATACCTACCGTGTCACCATTCTACTGAGTCTTGTTAATGGGAGTAGCTGATTAATATGAGGACCTGTTTGTAGTGGGTCCCAGGACTGTGCTAAACCAACCTGCCAGGGAGAGACTGTAGCAATGTCCAGCCTTGTGTGTAGATTCCAGTGGACTGTCACCGTGGTTCTATAGGTACCATTATGTTTACATGTAATGTATGTTTATGTATGAATTAAAGACCGTTTTAAAAACAAATGATGTAATGATAGATGGTGACCAATCACGGAACGCCTGAGCCCCGTTTATTTATTTCTGGTCCTGGGGAGAGAAAAAAGAACTGTAGGGAGGTTCTCTTCTGCGCTGTTCAACCAATCCAGTAAATGTGGAGGAGGAGTTAAGGTTGAGTGTCGCCTTGATAACGTCCTGAAGTGGAAGTCGAGTCACAGGCTCTCTTTCCATTTCCTCTGAAAACCGGATCCATCCGGTTGTTACCGAACCCGCTGAGGGAGCCCTGACTCTAATCTAAAGTACATGGTAAGTATAGCGTAACAATCACAAATGACAATATTTGAGTGCAGGCGGGAGCTGCTACAGTATGATAGGCTCACTGGAATGGAATGGTATCAAATGGCTCAAACCACTTTTGACTCCCTTCCAATGATTCACTTCCAGCCATTACAATGAGCCTGTCCTCCTATAGCTCCTCCCACCAGCCTCCACTGCTTGCGGGGCACTGTAGTGTAAAGTATAACCTCAAATTTTATTGAGAAAGCGCTTTTTGCCCACCAAAGTAGCTACCGTGTTCCAGAGCCATATACTTAGAGTTAGGCCAACTTTTAGAACTTGAAAATGTTCTCATTCTAACTGCAATGTTAATGAATAGCTAACAATGCTGCCAAATTAAATCAAACTTTATTTGTCACATGCACCAAGTACAACAAGCGTAGATCTTACCGTGAAATGCTTACTTACAAGCCCTGAACCAACAGTGCAGTTCAAGAAGAGTTTAGAAAATATTTACCAAATAAACTAGAGTAAAAAATTATAAAAAGCAACACAATAAAATAACAATAATGAGGCTATATACAGGGGGTACCGGTACCGAGTCAGTGTGCGGAAAGACAGGTTAGTTGAGGTAATTGAAGTAGGGGTGAAGTGACTATACATATATAATAAACATAGAGTAGCAACAGTGTACAAAACAAATTGAGGAGAAGGGACAATGTAAATAGTCCGGTGGCCATTTGATTAAAGGTTCAGCAGTCTTATGGCTTTGGGGTAGAAGCTGTTAAGGAGCCTTTTGGTCCTAGACTTGGCACTCCGGTACCGCTTGCTGTGCGGTAGCAGAGAAAACAGTCTATGACTTGGGTGACTGGAGTCTCTGACAATTTTATAGGCTTTCCTCTGACACTGCCAGTCAGGATGCTCTCGATGGTGCAGCTGTAGAACTTTTTGAGGATCTGTGGACCCATGCCAAATCTTTTCAGTCTCCTGAGGGGAAAAGGTTTTGTCGTGCCCTCTTCACAACTGTCTTGGTGTGTTTGTACCATGATAGTTCGTTGATGATGTGGACACCAAGGAACTTGAAACTCTCGACTCGCTTCACTACAGCCCCGTCGATGTTAATGGGGGCCTGTTCGGCCCGCCTTTTCCTGTAGTTCTTGATCAGCTCCTTTGTCTTGCTCACATTGAGGGAGAGGTTGTTGTCCTGGCACCACTCTGCCAGTTCTCTGACCTTCTCCCAATAGGCTGTCTCATTGTTCTCGACGATCAGGCCTACCACTGTTGCGTCGTCAGCAAACTTAATGATGGTGTTGGAGTCGTGTTGGGCCACGCAGTAGTGGGTGAACAGGGAGTACAGGAGTGGACTAAGTACACACCCCTGGGGGGCCCCTGTGTTGAGAGGGAGGTGTTTAGTCCCAGGGTCCTTAGCTTAGTAATGAGCTTCGTGGGCACTATGGTGTTGAACGCTGAGCTGTAGTCAATGAACAGCATACTCAAATTTTTTATTTTTTATTTTATTTATACAGGTTTTTTCTCTTTTCCAAGAGAGACCAGTGTTCCCTTTGTCCAGGTGGGAAAGGGCAGTGTGGAGTGTGATTGAGATTGTGTCATTTGTGGATCTGTTGGGGCGGTATGTGAATTGAAGTGGGTCTAGGGTATCCGGGAGGATGCTGTTGATGTGAGCCATGACCAGCCTTTCAAAGCACTTCATGGCTACAGACGTGAGAGCTACGGGGCGGTAATCATTTAGGCAGGTTCCCTTGGCTTTCTTGGACTATGGTGGTCTGCTTGAAACATGTAGGTAATACATACTTGGGTCAGGGAGAGGTTGAACATGTCAGTGAAGACACTTGCCAGTTGGTCAGCGCATGCTTTGAGTACACGTCCTGGTAATTCGTCTGGCCCCGCGGCTTTGTGAATGTTGACCTGTTTAAAGGTCTTACTCACATCGGCTAACGAAAGCGTTATCACACAGTCATCCAGAACAGCTGGTGCTCTTGTGCATGCTTCAGTGTTGCTTGCCTTGAAGCAGTAGGCTCGCGTCACTGGGCAGCTTGTGTCTGGATTTCCCTTTTGTAGTCCGTAATAGTTTTCAAGCCATGCCACATCTGACGAGCGTCAGAGCCGGTGTAGTAGGATTCAATCTTAATCCTGTATTGACGCTTTGCTTGTTTATTGTTTCGTCTGAGGTCATAGATTTCTTATAAGATTTCTTATAAGAGTCCAGATTAGTGTGCCGCTCCTTGAAAGCAGCAGCTCTAGACTTTAGCTCGATGCGGATGTTGCCTGTAATCCATGCCTTCTGGTTGGGATATGTACGGTCACTGTGGGGACGACATCGTCGATGCACTCATTGATGAAGCCGATGGCTGAGGTGGTATACTCCTCAATGCCATTGGATGAATCCCGGAACATAGTCTGTGCTAGCAAAACAGTCCTGTAGCGTAGCATCCGGGTCATCTGACCACTTCCATATTGAGTGAGTCACTGGTACTTCCTGCTTTAGTTTTTGCTTGTAAGTAGGAATCAGGAAGATAGAATTATGGTCAGATTTGCCCAATGGAGGGTGGGGGAGAACTTTATATGCATCTCTGTGTGTGGAGTAAAGGTGATCTAGAGTTTTTTCCCTCTGTTTGCACATGTGGCTTGCTGGCAGAAATGAGGTATGACAGATTTAAGTTTGCCTGCATTAAAGTCCCCGGCCACTAGGAGAGCCGCTTCTGGATGAGCATTTTCTTGTTTGCTTATGGCCTTATAGAGTTGGTTGAGTGCAGTCTTAGTGCCAGCATTGGTCTGTGGTGGTAAATAGATGGTTGCGAATAATATAGATGAGAACTCTCTTGGTAGATAGTGTGGTCTACAGCTTATCATAAGGTACTCTACCTCAGGCGAGCAATACCTCAAGACTGCCATATAATGTTGTAGTGTCATGTAAATGCAACATAATGATCATTCAGTTTTATATCATTTTATATCATATTCAGTTTTATATCATTAGTTTTAATATTCCCCATGTAATGTTAATGGAGAGCTAACATGGCTGCCATAGAATGTTGAATTGTCATGTTAGTTCATTGGCCCAACTCTCTAAATGCAGTCACCATACCCTAGCTCAACACCAACACTAAAATAGGCTACTAAAAAATATTAATTTATGCAGTTTTTAGTGGATTATCAGGCTGGTTTTAGGACCGTGCAGGTAGCTCAGATATGATGTGAAGGCTATTTGCCCTACTGACTGAGAGCACATCCATGCAGCTGCACTGAACAGCTCAACTTTTCTCTCAAAACATAGCAGCAGGTCAAAGATGGCAGTAGGTTTATGGCTAGTTTACTGCTTTTTGCCATGAAACTAAACTAGAGTTTTTAATCCCGGTGCTGAGCTAGTGCGTATCAGCTACTTGCTGTATGTCAACTGAAATGAAACAGAGTGAAGGACAATGTGTAGTTTAGCTAGTGAATGTCAATGAGAAAAATACTGAGAAAGAGCCGTGGACAGAAACACTGAAAATAAACAGCCAAAAATTACTGTTAAGTTGGATACAGGAGCTGGGTTTAACGTCTTGTCGGTGAGAGACTTGAAAACGCTGAAAGTGAAAGTGAAGGGCGATTCAGTGCAAAAATCCAACTGCACGCTAATGACGTATTCTGGCCACCAGATGGAGCCAAAAGCAAGAAAACGCTCAAATGTTGATGCAAAGAGAGTTTTTGGACTGGAATTTCAAGTGATAGAACAACATGCACCTGCAATACTTGGAAGATCAGCTTGCCTACAAATGGGCTTAGTATAGAGAATATTCAAGCTAGAACAAAGGACAGAGATTGATCTTTTGAGTGTCTTGGATGTGTTCCAGGAGTTCATCATACATAAATAGACCCAGATGTCACACCAGGGGTTCACTCACCCAGAAAAGTGCCTGTAGCACTAAAATAAAAACTTCAAAAGGAACTGAACCGCATGGAAACCATGGATGTCATCGCCAGGCAAACCAAGCCTACTGAATGGGTAAACAGCTTTGTGACAATAGTGATGCCCCCAAAAAATATGGGTATGCATGGACCCACAGGATCTGAACAAAGCCATCAAGAGAGAACATTATCCTTTATGTACCATTTGAAGAGGTAGTTGCTGAAATGCCCAACGCCAAGGTGTTTTCAGTAGTTGATGCAAACCAAGGATTCTGGCACATCCAACTACATGAAGAGAGCTCCCGACTCGGCACGCTCAATACGACATTTGGGAGGTATTCAATCAAGAGACTGCCGTTCGGAATTTGCGTCTGCTCCGGAGGTGCCTCGCCAAGCATCTGGAAGGTCTGGAAGGTGTCGTCAACACCATGGATGACATTCTTGTCTGAGCAATACAATAAATGCCAGAGGCAGAGGACAAAGCAGCGCTTCAGAGGTTCATGGGAAATGTTGCAGTTCATCGCAAATCTCTCAGATGTCAGCGCACCACTGAGACAACTGCTGGAAGGAGTCATTCAGTGGCACTAGGAGTCTTCACAGGAACAGAGCTTCAAACGCTTGACAGCACTTGTCAGCAATGTGCCAGTGTTAAAAGTACTATGACGTGGGGAAAAACTGTGACACTATCTGGGGATACAAGCTCCGAAGGCTTGGGAGCTGTGATCCTGCACGATGGTCAGCCATTCGCATGCGTGCCAGGATCCCTCACAGGCTGTCAAAAGAGATTTGAAAAACAAATAGAAAAACAGCTACTGGCGATAGAGTACGGCTGCGAGAAGTTTCATTAATACCTGTATGGAAAACAGATCCGGGTGGCGTCAGACCACAAGCCCTTGGAAACGATCTTCAAGAAGTTGCTCCAGAATGCATCAGCCAGACTGCAGAGATAGTCTACATGTGACATACAAACCAGGAAACGAGAAACACATCGCTGAGCTGGGCATACCTGAAGGAACAGAGAGTGAAATTGCTGGATGGTGAGCTGGATGTAAACTACATCGCTCATCAACTTCCTGTTTCAGAAGAGAAAGTGCAGCAATTCAAAACTTCAACAGCAGAAGATGAAGAGTTAAGACACAGTAACAGTTAAAAAAGGATGGCCAGACACGAGTGGGAAAGTTGCAAAGATAATTCAGCACTACTGGACCTTCAGAGAGAACTTAACATGCTCTTATAGACTGCTGTTCAAAAGTTCAAAACTTGTCACTCCTCGGAAAATTTGAGAAGAAATTATGGAAAAAATCCACAAAGCACACATTGGAATTGTAAAATGTAAGGAGCGAGCAAGCGATGTTCTGTTGTGGCCAAAATGTGCAGTCTGCTACAAACACAAAAACAACAACCAAAGAGAGCCGCTCATGTCTCTTCCAGTCCCAGAGAGAGCTTGGACCAAAGTTGGAGTGGACCTCTTCCATTATAGCGACACAGAATAGGTACTATGTGTGGATTACTACTCGAAATACCCAGGAATCTCCAAACTCAGTGGGACAACAAGTAAGCACATCATTAGAGCGGTCTGAACTGCTCTTGATGGTGCAGCTGT
Organism: Oncorhynchus kisutch; assembly: GCF_002021735.2. Classification (NCBI taxonomy): domain Eukaryota; kingdom Metazoa; phylum Chordata; class Actinopteri; order Salmoniformes; family Salmonidae; genus Oncorhynchus; species Oncorhynchus kisutch. The sequence goes on from NC_034202.2 coordinate 6,709,758, forward strand.
AGAACCTTTTGAGGATTTGAGGACCCATGCCAAATCTTTTCAGTCTCCTGAGGGGAATAGGTTTTGGCGTGCCCTATTCAAACCAGTGTGTCTATGTATGCGGATGACTCAACACTATACACGTCAGTTACCACAGCAACTGAAATGACTGCAACACTTAACAAAGAACTGCAGTTAGTTTCAGAATGGGTGGCAAGGAATACATTTGTCCTAAATATGTCAAAAACTAAAAGCATTGTATTTGGGACAAGTCATTCACTAAATCCTAAACCTCAACTGAATCTTGTAATAAATATTGTGGAAATTGAGCAAGTTGAGGAGACTAAAAACTGCTTGAAGTAACCCTGGATTGGAAATTGTCATATTGATACAACAGTAGCTAAGATGGGAAAAGTCTGTCGTGAATAAAGCGCTGATCTACCATCTTAACAGCACTGTCAACAAGGCAGGTCCTACAGGCTCTAGTTTTGTCGCACCTGGACCACTGTTCAGTTGTGTGGTTAGGTGCCACAAAGAGGGACTTTGTGAGGGACAAAGAGGGACTTTGCCAAATTGCAATTGGCTCAGAACAGGGCAGCATGGCTGGCCCTTGGATGTACACAGAGAGCATTAAAGTAGAGGAGAGATTGACTTCATCACTACTTGTATTTGTGAGAGGTATTGACGTGTTGAATGCACCGAGCTGTCTGTATAAACAACTTGCACACAGCTCAGACAGCCATACATACCCCACAAGACATGCCACCAGAGGTCTATGCACAGTCCCCATGTCCAGAACAGACTACAGTACTACATAGAGCTGTTCCACATCAGGTAACTGATGCAAGCAGTAGAATCAGATTTAAAAAACAGATAAAAACTACATCTTATGGAACAGTGGGGACTGTGAAGCAACACAAACATAGACACAGACACATGCATACACACACACGATAACATACGCACTATGCACACACACACACACGCACACACACACACACACACACGATAACATACACAATATACACACACACACGATAACATACACAATATACACACACACACACACGATAACATACACACACACACACACGATAACATACACAATATACACACACACACACACGATAACATACACAATATACACACACACACACACGATAACATACACACACACACACACGATAACATACACAATATACACACACACACGATAACATACACAATATACACACACACACACACGATAACATACACACACACACACACGATAACATACACAATATACACACACACACACGATAACATACACAATATACACACACACAAGATAACATACACAATATACACACACACACACACGATAACATACACAATATACACACACGTACACATGCATTTTGTGTTGTAGATATGTGTTGGTGGAGTATGGGTCTGACGGCACACACTTCATGTGTTATGAATTCTGTAATGAATGTATTCTAATGTTTTTTAAATTGTATAACTACCTTCATTTTGCCAGACCCCAGGAAGAGTAGCTGCTGCCTTGGCAGGAACTAATGGGAATCTATAATAAACCCCAGGAAGAGTAGCTGCTGCCTTGGCAGGAACTAATGGGAATCTATAATAAACCCCAGGAAGAGTAGCTGCTCCCTTGGCAGCAACTAATGGGAATCTATAATAAACCCCAGGAAGAGTAGCTGCTGCCTTGGCAGCAACTAATGGGAATCTATAATAAACCCCAGGAAGAGTAGCTGCTGCCTTGGCAGCAACTAATGGGAATCTATAATAAACCCCAGGAAGAGTAGCTGCTGCCTTGGCAGGAGCTAATGGGAATCTATAATAAACCCCAGGAAGAGTAGCTGCTGCCTTGGCAGGAGCTAATGGGAATCTATAATAAACCCCAGGAAGAGTAGCTGCTGCCTTGGCAGCAACTAATGGGAATCTATAATAAACCCCAGGAAGAGTAGCTGCTGCCTTGGCAGGAGCTAATGGGAATCTATAATAAACCCCAGGAAGAGTAGCTGCTGCCTTGGCAGGAGCTAATGGGAATCTATAATAAACCCCAGGAAGAGTAGCTGCTGCCTTGGCAGGAACTAATGGGAATCTATAATAAACCCCAGGAAGAGTAGCTGCTGCCTTGGCAGGAACTAATGGGAATCTATAATAAACCCCAGGAAGAGTAGCTGCTGCCTTGGCAACAACTAATGGGAATCTATAATAAACCCCAGGAAGAGTAGCTGCTGCCTTGGCAGGAACTAATGGGAATCTATAATAAACCCCAGGAAGAGTAGCTGCTGCCTTGGCAGGAACTAATGGGAATCTATAATAAACCCCAGGAAGAGTAGCTGCTGCCTTGGCAGGAACTAATGGGAATCTATAATAAACCCCAGGAAGAGTAGCTGCTGCCTTGGCAACAACTAATGGGAATCTATAATAAACCCCAGGAAGAGTAGCTGCTGCCTTGGCAGCAACTAATGGGAATCTATAATAAACCCCAGGAAGAGTAGCTGCTGCCTTGGCAGGAACTAATGGGAATCTATAATAAACCCCAGGAAGAGTAGCTGCTGCCTTGGCAGGAACTAATGGGAATCTATAATAAACCCCAGGAAGAGTAGCTGCTGCCTTGGCAACAACTAATGGGAATCTATAATAAACCCCAGGAAGAGTAGCTGCTGCCTTGGCAGGAACTAATGGGAATCTATAATAAACCCCAGGAAGAGTAGCTGCTGCCTTGGCAACAACTAATGGGAATCTATAATAAACCCCAGGAAGAGTAGCTGCTGCCTTGGCAGCAACTAATGGGAATCTATAATAAACCCCAGGAAGAGTAGCTGCTGCCTTGGCAACAACTAATGGGAATCTATAATAAACCCCAGGAAGAGTAGCTGCTGCCTTGGCAGCAACTAATGGGAATCTATAATAAACCCCAGGAAGAGTAGCTGCTGCCTTGGCAGGAACTAATGGGAATCTATAATAAACCCCAGGAAGAGTAGCTGCTGCCTTGGCAGGAACTAATGGGAATCTATAATAAACCCCAGGAAGAGTAGCTGCTGCCTTGGCAGGAGCTAATGGGAATCTATAATAAACCCCAGGAAGAGTAGCTGCTGCCTTGGCAGGAACTAATGGGAATCTATAATAAATCCCAGGAAGAGTAGCTGCTGCCTTGGCAGGAACTAATGGGAATCTATAATAAACCCCAGGAAGAGTAGCTGCTGCCTTGGCAACAACTAATGGGAATCTATAATAAACCCCAGGAAGAGTAGCTGCTGCCTTGGCAGGAACTAATGGGAATCTATAATAAACCCCAGGAAGAGTAGCTGCTGCCTTGGCAGGAACTAATGGGAATCTATAATAAACCCCAGGAAGAGTAGCTGCTGCCTTGGCAGGAACTAATGGGAATCTATAATAAACCCCAGGAAGAGTAGCTGCTGCCTTGGCAACAACTAATGGGAATCTATAATAAACCCCAGGAAGAGTAGCTGCTGCCTTGGCAGCAACTAATGGGAATCTATAATAAACCCCAGGAAGAGTAGCTGCTGCCTTGGCAACAACTAATGGGAATCTATAATAAACCCCAGGAAGAGTAGCTGCTGCCTTGGCAGCAACTAATGGGAATCTATAATAAACCCCAGGAAGAGTAGCTGCTGCCTTGGCAGGAACTAATGGGAATCTATAATAAACCCCAGGAAGAGTAGCTGCTGCCTTGGCAGGAACTAATGGGAATCTATAATAAACCCCAGGAAGAGTAGCTGCTGCCTTGGCAGGAGCTAATGGGAATCTATAATAAACCCCAGGAAGAGTAGCTGCTGCCTTGGCAGGAACTAATGGGAATCTATAATAAACCCCAGGAAGAGTAGCTGCTGCCTTGGCAGGAACTAATGGGAATCTATAATAAACCCCAGGAAGAGTAGCTGCTGCCTTGGCAACAACTAATGGGAATCTATAATAAACCCCAGGAAGAGTAGCTGCTGCCTTGGCAGCAACTAATGGGAATCTATAATAAACCCCAGGAAGAGTAGCTGCTGCCTTGGCAACAACTAATGGGAATCTATAATAAACCCCAGGAAGAGTAGCTGCTGCCTTGGCAGCAACTAATGGGAATCTATAATAAACCCCAGGAAGAGTAGCTGCTGCCTTGGCAGGAACTAATGGGAATCTATAATAAACCCCAGGAAGAGTAGCTGCTGCCTTGGCAGGAACTAATGGGAATCTATAATAAACCCCAGGAAGAGTAGCTGCTGCCTTGGCAGGAGCTAATGGGAATCTATAATAAACCCCAGGAAGAGTAGCTGCTGCCTTGGCAGGAACTAATGGGAATCTATAATAAACCCCAGGAAGAGTAGCTGCTGCCTTGGCAGGAACTAATGGGAATCTATAATAAACCCCAGGAAGAGTAGCTGCTGCCTTGGCAGGAACTAATGGGAATCTATAATAAACCCCAGGAAGAGTAGCTGCTGCCTTGGCAGCAACTAATGGGAATCTATAATAAACCCCAGGAAGAGTAGCTGCTGCCTTGGCAGGAACTAATGGGAATCTATAATAAACCCCAGGAAGAGTAGCTGCTGCCTTGGCAGGAACTAATGGGAATCTATAATAAACCCCAGGAAGAGTAGCTGCTGCCTTGGCAGGAACTAATGGGAATCTATAATAAACCCCAGGAAGAGTAGCTGCTGCCTTGGCAGGAACTAATGGGAATCTATAATAAACCCCAGGAAGAGTAGCTGCTGCCTTGGCAGGAGCTAATGGGAATCTATAATAAACCCCAGGAAGAGTAGCTGCTGCCTTGGCAGGAACTAATGGGAATCTATAATAAACCCCAGGAAGAGTAGCTGCTGCCTTGGCAGGAACTAATGGGAATCTATAATAAACCCCAGGAAGAGTAGCTGCTGCCTTGGCAGGAACTAATGGGAATCTATAATAAACCCCAGGAAGAGTAGCTGCTGCCTTGGTAGCAACTAATGGGAATCTATAATAACCCCAGGGAAGAGTAGCTGCTGCCTTGGCAGGAACTAATGGGAATCTATAATAAACCCCAGGAAGAGTAGCTGCTGCCTTGGCAGGAACTAATGGGAATCTATAATAAACCCCAGGAAGAGTAGCTGCTGCCTTGGCAGGAACTAATGGGAATCTATAATAAACCCCAGGAAGAGTAGCTGCTGCCTTGGCAGGAACTAATGGGAATCTATAATAAACCCCAGGAAGAGTAGCTGCTGCCTTGGCAGGAGCTAATGGGAATCTATAATAAACCCCAGGAAGAGTAGCTGCTGCCTTGGCAGGAACTAATGGGAATCTATAATAAACCCCAGGAAGAGTAGCTGAACTAATGGGAATCTATAATAAACCCCAGGAAGAGTAGCTGCTGCCTTGGCAGCAACTAATGGGAATCTATAATAAACCCCAGGAAGAGTAGCTGCTGCCTTGGCAGGAACTAATGGGAATCTATAATAAACCCCAGGAAGAGTAGCTGAACTAATGGGAATCTATAATAAACCCCAGGAAGAGTAGCTGCTGCCTTGGCAGCAACTAATGGGAATCTATAATAAACCCCAGGAAGAGTAGCTGCTGCCTTGGCAGGAACTAATGGGAATCTATAATAAACCCCAGGAAGAGTAGCTGCTGCCTTGGCAGGAACTAATGGGAATCTATAATAAACCCCAGGAAGAGTAGCTGCTGCCTTGGCAGCAACTAATGGGAATCTATAATAAACCCCAGGAAGAGTAGCTGCTGCCTTGGCAGCAACTAATGGGAATCTATAATAAACCCCAGGAAGAGTAGCTGCTGCCTTGGCAGCAACTAATGGGAATCTATAATAAACCCCAGGAAGAGTAGCTGCTGCCTTGGCAGGAACTAATGGGAATCTATAATAAACCCCAGGAAGAGTAGCTGCTGCCTTGGCAGGAACTAATGGGAATCTATAATAAACCCCAGGAAGAGTAGCTGCTGCCTTGGCAGGAACTAATGGGAATCTATAATAAACCCCAGGAAGAGCAGCTGCTGCCTTGGCAGGAACTAATGGGAATCTATAATAAACCCCAGGAAGAGTAGCTGCTGCCTTGGCAACAACTAATGGGAATCTATAATAAACCCCAGGAAGAGTAGCTGCTGCCTTGGCAGCAACTAATGGGAATCTATAATAAACCCCAGGAAGAGTAGCTGCTGCCTTGGCAACAACTAATGGGAATCTATAATAAACCCCAGGAAGAGTAGCTGCTGCCTTGGCAGCAACTAATGGGAATCTATAATAAACCCCAGGAAGAGTAGCTGCTGCCTTGGCAGGAACTAATGGGAATCTATAATAAACCCCAGGAAGAGTAGCTGCTGCCTTGGCAGGAACTAATGGGAATCTATAATAAACCCCAGGAAGAGTAGCTGCTGCCTTGGCAGGAGCTAATGGGAATCTATAATAAACCCCAGGAAGAGTAGCTGCTGCCTTGGCAGGAACTAATGGGAATCTATAATAAACCCCAGGAAGAGTAGCTGCTGCCTTGGCAGGAACTAATGGGAATCTATAATAAACCCCAGGAAGAGTAGCTGCTGCCTTGGCAACAACTAATGGGAATCTATAATAAACCCCAGGAAGAGTAGCTGCTGCCTTGGCAGCAACTAATGGGAATCTATAATAAACCCCAGGAAGAGTAGCTGCTGCCTTGGCAACAACTAATGGGAATCTATAATAAACCCCAGGAAGAGTAGCTGCTGCCTTGGCAGCAACTAATGGGAATCTATAATAAACCCCAGGAAGAGTAGCTGCTGCCTTGGCAGGAACTAATGGGAATCTATAATAAACCCCAGGAAGAGTAGCTGCTGCCTTGGCAGGAACTAATGGGAATCTATAATAAACCCCAGGAAGAGTAGCTGCTGCCTTGGCAGCAACTAATGGGAATCTATAATAACCCCAGGAAGAGTAGCTGCTGCCTTGGCAGGAACTAATGGGAATCTATAATAAACCCCAGGAAGAGTAGCTGCTGCCTTGGCAGGAACTAATGGGAATCTATAATAAACCCCAGGAAGAGTAGCTGCTGCCTTGGCAGGAACTAATGGGAATCTATAATAAACCCCAGGAAGAGTAGCTGCTGCCTTGGCAGGAACTAATGGGAATCTATAATAAACCCCAGGAAGAGTAGCTGAACTAATGGGAATCTATAATAAACCCCAGGAAGAGTAGCTGCTGCCTTGGCAGCAACTAATGGGAATCTATAATAAACCCCAGGAAGAGTAGCTGCTGCCTTGGCAGGAACTAATGGGAATCTATAATAAACCCCAGGAAGAGTAGCTGAACTAATGGGAATCTATAATAAACCCCAGGAAGAGTAGCTGCTGCCTTGGCAGCAACTAATGGGAATCTATAATAAACCCCAGGAAGAGTAGCTGCTGCCTTGGCAGGAACTAATGGGAATCTATAATAAACCCCAGGAAGAGTAGCTGCTGCCTTGGCAGGAACTAATGGGAATCTATAATAAACCCAGGAAGAGTAGCTGCTGCCTTGGCAGCAACTAATGGGAATCTATAATAAACCCCAGGAAGAGTAGCTGCTGCCTTGGCAGCAACTAATGGGAATCTATAATAAACCCCAGGAAGAGTAGCTGCTGCCTTGGCAGCAACTAATGGGAATCTATAATAACCCCAGGAAGAGTAGCTGCTGCCTTGGCAGGAACTAATGGGAATCTAATAACCCCAGGAGAGTAGCTGCTGCCTTGGCAGGAACTATGGGAATCTATAATAAACCCCAGGAAGAGTAGCTGCTGCCTTGGCAGGAACTAATGGGAATCTATAATAAACCCCAGGAAGAGTAGCTGCTGCCTTGGCAGCACTAATGGGAATCTATAATAAACCCCAGGAAGAGTAGCTGCTGCCTTGGCAGAACTAATGGGAATCTATAATAAACCCCAGGAAGAGTAGCTGCTGCCTTGGCAGCAACTAATGGGAATCTATAATAAACCCCAGGAAGAGTAGCTGCTGCCTTGGCAGCAACTAATGGGAATCTATAATAAACCCCAGGAAGAGTAGCTGCTGCCTTGGCAGCAACTAATGGGAATCTATAATAAACCCCAGGAAGAGTAGCTGCTGCCTTGGCAGCAACTAATGGGAATCTATAATAAACCCCAGGAAGAGTAGCTGCTGCCTTGGCAGCAACTAATGGGAATCTATAATAACCCCAGGAAGAGTAGCTGCTGCCTTGGCAGCAACTAATGGGAATCTATAATAAACCCCAGGAAGAGTAGCTGCTGCCTTGGCAGCAACTAATGGGAATCTATAATAAACCCCAGGAAGAGTAGCTGCTGCCTTGGCAGCAACTAATGGGAATCTATAATAAACCCCAGGAAGAGTAGCTGCTGCCTTGGCAGCAACTAATGGGAATCTATAATAAACCCCAGGAAGAGTAGCTGCTGCCTTGGCAGCAACTAATGGGAATCTATAATAAACCCAGGAAGAGTAGCTGCTGCCTTGGCAGCAACTAATGGGAATCTATAATAAACCCCAGGAAGAGTAGCTGCTGCCTTGGCAGCAACTAATGGGAATCTATAATAAACCCCAGGAAGAGTAGCTGCTGCCTTGGCAGCAACTAATGGGAATCTATAATAAACCCCAGGAAGAGTAGCTGCTGCCTTGGCAGCAACTAATGGGAATCTATAATAAACCCCAGGAAGAGTAGCTGCTGCCTTGGCAGCAACTAATGGGAATCTATAATAAACCCCAGGAAGAGTAGCTGCTTGCCTTGGGAATCTATAATAACCCCAGGAAGAGTAGCTGCCTTGGCAGCAACTAATGGGAATCTATAATAAACCCCAGGAAGAGTAGCTGCTGCCTTGGCAGCAACTAATGGGAATCTATAATAAACCCCAGGAAGAGTAGCTGCTGCCTTGGCAGCAACTAATGGGAATCTATAATAAACCCCAGGAAGAGTAGCTGCTGCCTTGGCCGGAACTAATGGGAATCTATATAAACCCCAGGAAGAGTAGCTGCTGCCTTGGCAGCACTAATGGGAATCTATAATAAACCCCAGGAAGAGTAGCTGCTCCTTGCAGCAACTAATGGAATCTATAATAAACCCCAGGAAGAGTAGCTGCTGCCTTGGCAGCAACTAATGGGAATCTATAATAAACCCCAGGAAGAGTAGCTGCTCCCTTGGCAGCAACTAATGGGAATCTATAATAAACCCCAGGAAGAGTAGCTGCTGCCTTGGCAGCAACTAATGGGAATCTATAATAAACCCCAGGAAGAGTAGCTGCTCCCTTGGCAGCAACTAATGGGAATCTATAATAAACCCCAGGAAGAGTAGCTGCTGCCTTGGCAGGAACTAATGGGAATCTATAATAAACCCCAGGAAGAGTAGCTGCTGCCTTGGCAGGCAACTAATGGGAATCTATAATAAACCCCAGGAAGAGTAGCTGCTGCCTTGGCAGCAACTAATGGGAATCTATAATAAACCCCAGGAAGAGTAGCTGCTGCCTTGGCAGCAACTAATGGGAATCTATAATAAACCCCAGGAAGAGTAGCTGCTGCCTTGGCAGCAACTAATGGGAATCTATAATAAACCCCCAGGAAGAGTAGCTGCTGCCTTGGCAGCAACTAATGGGAATCTATAATAAACCCCAGGAAGAGTAGCTGCTGCCTTGGCAGCAACTAATGGGAATCTATAATAAACCCCAGGAAGAGTAGCTGCTGCCTTGGCAGCAACTAATGGGAATCTATAATAAACCCCAGGAAGAGTAGCTGCTGCCTTGGCAGGAACTAATGGGAATCTATAATAAACCCCAGGAAGAGTAGCTGCTGCTTGGCAGCAACTAATGGGAATCTATAATAAACCCCAGGAAGAGAGCTGCTGCCTTGGCAGGAAACTAATGGGAATCTATAATAAACCCCAGGAAGAGTAGCTGCTGCCTTGGCAGGAACTAATGGGAATCTATAATAAACCCCAGGAAGAGTAGCTGCTGCCTTGGCAGGCAACTAATGGGAATCTATAATAAACCCCAGGAAGAGTAGCTGCTGCCTTGGCAGCAACTAATGGGAATCTATAATAAACCCCAGGAAGAGTAGCTGCTGCCTTGGCAGGCAACTAATGGGAATCTATAATAAACCCCAGGAAGAGTAGCTGCTGCCTTGGCAGCAACTAATGGGAATCTATAATAACCCCAGGAAGAGTAGCTGCTGCCTTGGCAGCAACTAATGGGAATCTATAATAACCCCAGGAAGAGTAGCTGCTGCCTTGGCAGCAACTAATGGGAATCTATAATAAACCCCAGGAAGAGTAGCTGCTGCCTTGGCAGCAACTAATGGGAATCTATAATAAACCCCAGGAAGAGTAGCTGCTGCCTTGGCAGCAACTAATGGGAATCTATAATAAACCCAGGAAGAGTAGCTGCTGCCTTGGCAGCAACTAATGGGAATCTATAATAAACCCCAGGAAGAGTAGCTGCTGCCTTGGCAGGAACTAATGGGAATCTATAATAAACCCCAGGAAGAGTAGCTGCTGCCTTGGCAGAACTAATGGGAATCTATAATAAACCCCAGAAGAGTAGCTGCTGCCTTGGCAGGAACTAATGGGAATCTATAATAAACCCCAGGAAGAGTAGCTGCTGCCTTGGCAGGAACTAATGGGAATCTATAATAAACCCCAGGAAGAGTAGCTGCTGCCTTGGCAGAACTAATGGGAATCTATAATAAACCCCAGGAAGAGTAGCTGCTGCCCTTGGCAGCAACTAATGGGAATCTATAATAAACCCCAGGAAGAGTAGCTGCTGCCTTGGCAGCAACTAATGGGAATCTATAATAAACCCCAGGAAGAGTAGCTGCTGCCTTGGCAGACAACTAATGGGAATCTATAATAAACCCCAGGAAGAGTAGCTGCTGCCTTGGCAGCAACTAATGGGAATCTATAATAAACCCCAGGAAGAGTAGCTGCTGCCTTGGCAGGAACTAATGGGAATCTATAATAAACCCCAGGAAGAGTAGCTGCTGCCTTGGCAGGAACTAATGGGAATCTATAATAAACCCCAGGAAGAGTAGCTGCTGCCTTGGCAGGAGCTAATGGGAATCTATAATAAACCCCAGGAAGAGTAGCTGCTGCCTTGGCAGGAACTAATGGGAATCTATAATAAACCCCAGGAAGAGTAGCTGCTGCCTTGGCAGGAACTAATGGGAATCTATAATAAACCCCAGGAAGAGTAGCTGCTGCCTTGGCAACAACTAATGGGAATCTATAATAAACCCCAGGAAGAGTAGCTGCTGCCTTGGCAGCAACTAATGGGAATCTATAATAAACCCCAGGAAGAGTAGCTGCTGCCTTGGCAGGAACTAATGGGAATCTATAATAAACCCCAGGAAGAGTAGCTGCTGCCTTGGCAGGAACTAATGGGAATCTATAATAAACCCCAGGAAGAGTAGCTGCTGCCTTGGCAGGAACTAATGGGAATCTATAATAAACCCCAGGAAGAGTAGCTGCTGCCTTGGCAGGAACTAATGGGAATCTATAATAAACCCCAGGAAGAGTAGCTGCTGCCTTGGCAGGAGCTAATGGGAATCTATAATAAACCCCAGGAAGAGTAGCTGCTGCCTTGGCAGGAACTAATGGGAATCTATAATAAACCCCAGGAAGAGTAGCTGCTGCCTTGGCAGGAACTAATGGGAATCTATAATAAACCCCAGGAAGAGTAGCTGCTGCCTTGGCAGGAACTAATGGGAATCTATAATAAACCCCAGGAAGAGTAGCTGCTGCCTTGGCAGCAACTAATGGGAATCTATAATAAACCCCAGGAAGAGTAGCTGCTGCCTTGGCAGGAACTAATGGGAATCTATAATAAACCCCAGGAAGAGTAGCTGCTGCCTTGGCAGGAACTAATGGGAATCTATAATAAACCCCAGGAAGAGTAGCTGCTGCCTTGGCAGGAACTAATGGGAATCTATAATAAACCCCAGGAAGAGTAGCTGCTGCCTTGGCAGGAACTAATGGGAATCTATAATAAACCCCAGGAAGAGTAGCTGCTGCCTTGGCAGGAGCTAATGGGAATCTATAATAAACCCCAGGAAGAGTAGCTGCTGCCTTGGCAGGAACTAATGGGAATCTATAATAAACCCCAGGAAGAGTAGCTGAACTAATGGGAATCTATAATAAACCCCAGGAAGAGTAGCTGCTGCCTTGGCAGCAACTAATGGGAATCTATAATAAACCCCAGGAAGAGTAGCTGCTGCCTTGGCAGGAACTAATGGGAATCTATAATAAACCCCAGGAAGAGTAGCTGAACTAATGGGAATCTATAATAAACCCCAGGAAGAGTAGCTGCTGCCTTGGCAGCAACTAATGGGAATCTATAATAAACCCCAGGAAGAGTAGCTGCTGCCTTGGCAGGAACTAATGGGAATCTATAATAAACCCCAGGAAGAGTAGCTGCTGCCTTGGCAGGAACTAATGGGAATCTATAATAAACCCCAGGAAGAGTAGCTGCTGCCTTGGCAGCAACTAATGGGAATCTATAATAAACCCCAGGAAGAGTAGCTGCTGCCTTGGCAGCAACTAATGGGAATCTATAATAAACCCCAGGAAGAGTAGCTGCTGCCTTGGCAGCAACTAATGGGAATCTATAATAAACCCCAGGAAGAGTAGCTGCTGCCTTGGCAGGAACTAATGGGAATCTATAATAAACCCCAGGAAGAGTAGCTGCTGCCTTGGCAGGAACTAATGGGAATCTATAATAAACCCCAGGAAGAGTAGCTGCTGCCTTGGCAGGAACTAATGGGAATCTATAATAAACCCCAGGAAGAGCAGCTGCTGCCTTGGCAGGAACTAATGGGAATCTATAATAAACCCCAGGAAGAGTAGCTGCTGCCTTGGCAACAACTAATGGGAATCTATAATAAACCCCAGGAAGAGTAGCTGCTGCCTTGGCAGCAACTAATGGGAATCTATAATAAACCCCAGGAAGAGTAGCTGCTGCCTTGGCAACAACTAATGGGAATCTATAATAAACCCCAGGAAGAGTAGCTGCTGCCTTGGCAGCAACTAATGGGAATCTATAATAAACCCCAGGAAGAGTAGCTGCTGCCTTGGCAGGAACTAATGGGAATCTATAATAAACCCCAGGAAGAGTAGCTGCTGCCTTGGCAGGAACTAATGGGAATCTATAATAAACCCCAGGAAGAGTAGCTGCTGCCTTGGCAGGAGCTAATGGGAATCTATAATAAACCCCAGGAAGAGTAGCTGCTGCCTTGGCAGGAACTAATGGGAATCTATAATAAACCCCAGGAAGAGTAGCTGCTGCCTTGGCAGGAACTAATGGGAATCTATAATAAACCCCAGGAAGAGTAGCTGCTGCCTTGGCAACAACTAATGGGAATCTATAATAAACCCCAGGAAGAGTAGCTGCTGCCTTGGCAGCAACTAATGGGAATCTATAATAAACCCCAGGAAGAGTAGCTGCTGCCTTGGCAACAACTAATGGGAATCTATAATAAACCCCAGGAAGAGTAGCTGCTGCCTTGGCAGCAACTAATGGGAATCTATAATAAACCCCAGGAAGAGTAGCTGCTGCCTTGGCAGGAACTAATGGGAATCTATAATAAACCCCAGGAAGAGTAGCTGCTGCCTTGGCAGGAACTAATGGGAATCTATAATAAACCCCAGGAAGAGTAGCTGCTGCCTTGGCAGCAACTAATGGGAATCTATAATAACCCCAGGAAGAGTAGCTGCTGCCTTGGCAGGAACTAATGGGAATCTATAATAAACCCCAGGAAGAGTAGCTGCTGCCTTGGCAGGAACTAATGGGAATCTATAATAAACCCCAGGAAGAGTAGCTGCTGCCTTGGCAGGAACTAATGGGAATCTATAATAAACCCCAGGAAGAGTAGCTGCTGCCTTGGCAGGAACTAATGGGAATCTATAATAAACCCCAGGAAGAGTAGCTGAACTAATGGGAATCTATAATAAACCCCAGGAAGAGTAGCTGCTGCCTTGGCAGCAACTAATGGGAATCTATAATAAACCCCAGGAAGAGTAGCTGCTGCCTTGGCAGGAACTAATGGGAATCTATAATAAACCCCAGGAAGAGTAGCTGAACTAATGGGAATCTATAATAAACCCCAGGAAGAGTAGCTGCTGCCTTGGCAGCAACTAATGGGAATCTATAATAAACCCCAGGAAGAGTAGCTGCTGCCTTGGCAGGAACTAATGGGAATCTATAATAAACCCCAGGAAGAGTAGCTGCTGCCTTGGCAGGAACTAATGGGAATCTATAATAAACCCCAGGAAGAGTAGCTGCTGCCTTGGCAGCAACTAATGGGAATCTATAATAAACCCCAGGAAGAGTAGCTGCTGCCTTGGCAGCAACTAATGGGAATCTATAATAAACCCCAGGAAGAGTAGCTGCTGCCTTGGCAGCAACTAATGGGAATCTATAATAAACCCCAGGAAGAGTAGCTGCTGCCTTGGCAGGAACTAATGGGAATCTATAATAAACCCCAGGAAGAGTAGCTGCTGCCTTGGCAGGAACTAATGGGAATCTATAATAAACCCCAGGAAGAGTAGCTGCTGCCTTGGCAGGAACTAATGGGAATCTATAATAAACCCCAGGAAGAGTAGCTGCTGCCTTGGCAGCAACTAATGGGAATCTATAATAAACCCCAGGAAGAGTAGCTGCTGCCTTGGCAGCAACTAATGGGAATCTATAATAAACCCCAGGAAGAGTAGCTGCTGCCTTGGCAGGAACTAATGGGAATCTATAATAAACCCCAGGAAGAGTAGCTGCTGCCTTGGCAGCAACTAATGGGAATCTATAATAAACCCCAGGAAGAGTAGCTGCTGCCTTGGCAGCAACTAATGGGAATCTATAATAAACCCCAGGAAGAGTAGCTGCTGCCTTGGCAGCAACTAATGGGAATCTATAATAAACCCCAGGAAGAGTAGCTGCTGCCTTGGCAGCAACTAATGGGAATCTATAATAAACCCCAGGAAGAGTAGCTGCTGCCTTGGCAGGAACTAATGGGAATCTATAATAAACCCCAGGAAAAGTAGCTGCTGCCTTGGCAGCAACTAATGGGAATCTATAATTAACCCCAGGAAGAGTAGCTGCTGCCTTGGCAGGAACTAATGGGAATCTATAATAAACCCCAGGAAGAGTAGCTGCTGCCTTGGCAGCAACTAATGGGAATCTATAATAAACCCCAGGAAGAGTAGCTGCTGCCTTGGCAGCAACTAATGGGAATCTATAATAAACCCCAGGAAGAGTAGCTGCTGCCTTGGCAGGAACTAATGGGAATCTATAATAAACCCCAGGAAGAGTAGCTGCTGCCTAGGCAGCAACTAATGGGAATCTATAATAAACCCCAGGAAGAGTAGCTGCTGCCTTGGCAGCAACTAATGGGAATCTATAATAAACCCCAGGAAGAGTAGCTGCTGCCTTGGCAGCAACTAATGGGAATCTATAATAAACCCCAGGAAGAGTAGCTGCTGCCTTGGCAGCAACTAATGGGAATCTATAATAAACCCCAGGAAGAGTAGCTGCTGCCTTGGCAGCAACTAATGGGAATCTATAATAAACCCCAGGAAGAGTAGCTGCTGCCTTGGCAGCAACTAATGGGAATCTATAATAAACCCCAGGAAGAGTAGCTGCTGCCTTGGCAGGAACTAATGGGAATCTATAATAAACCCCAGGAAGAGTAGCTGCTGCCTTGGCAGCAACTAATGGGAATCTATAATAAACCCCAGGAAGAGTAGCTGAACTAATGGGAATCTATAATAAACCCCAGGAAGAGTAGCTGCTGCCTTGGCAGCAACTAATGGGAATCTATAATAAACCCCAGGAAGAGTAGCTGCTCCCTTGGCAGCAACTAATGGGAATCTATAATAAACCCCAGGAAGAGTAGCTGCTGCCTTGGCAGCAACTAATGGGAATCTATAATAAACCCCAGGAAGAGTAGCTGCTCCCTTGGCAGGAACTAATGGGAATCTATAATAAACCCCAGGAAGAGTAGCTGAACTAATGGGAATCTATAATAAACCCCAGGAAGAGTAGCTGCTCCCTTGGCAGCAACTAATGGGAATCTATAATAAACCCCAGGAAGAGTAGCTGCTGCCTTGGCAGCAACTAATGGGAATCTATAATAAACCCCAGGAAGAGTAGCTGCTCCCTTGGCAGCAACTAATGGGAATCTATAATAAACCCCAGGAAGAGTAGCTGCTGCCTTGGCAGCAACTAATGGGAATCTATAATAAACCCCAGGAAGAGTAGCTGCTGCCTTGGCAGCAACTAATGGGAATCTATAATAAACCCCAGGAAGAGTAGCTGCTGCCTTGGCAGGAACTAATGGGAATCTATAATAAACCCCAGGAAGAGTAGCTGCTGCCTTGGCAGCAACTAATGGGATTCTATAATAAACCCCAGGAAGAGTAGCTGAACTAATGGGAATCTATAATAAACCCCAGGAAGAGTAGCTGCTGCCTTGGCAGCAACTAATGGGAATCTATAATAAACCCCAGGAAGAGTAGCTGCTCCCTTGGCAGGAACTAATGGGAATCTATAATAAACCCCAGGAAGAGTAGCTGCTGCCTTGGCAGGAACTAATGGGAATCTATAATAAACCCCAGGAAGAGTAGCTGCTGCCTTGGCAGCAACTAATGGGATTCTATAATAAACCCCAGGAAGAGTAGCTGAACTAATGGGAATCTATAATAAACCCCAGGAAGAGTAGCTGCTGCCTTGGCAGCAACTAATGGGAATCTATAATAAACCCCAGGAAGAGTAGCTGCTGCCTTGGCAGCAACTAATGGGAATCTATAATAAACCCCAGGAAGAGTAGCTGCTGCCTTGGCAGCAACTAATGGGAATCTATAATAAACCCCAGGAAGAGTAGCTGCTGCCTTGGCAGGAACTAATGGGAATCTATAATAAACCCCAGGAAGAGTAGCTGCTGCCTTGGCAGCAACTAATGGGAATCTATAATAAACCCCAGGAAGAGTAGCTGAACTAATGGGAATCTATAATAAACCCCAGGAAGAGTAGCTGCTGCCTTGGCAGCAACTAATGGGAATCTATAATAAACCCCAGGAAGAGTAGCTGCTCCCTTGGCAGCAACTAATGGGAATCTATAATAAACCCCAGGAAGAGTAGCTGCTCCCTTGGCAGCAACTAATGGGAATCTATAATAAACCCCAGGAAGAGTAGCTGCTCCCTTGGCAGCAACTAATGGGAATCTATAATAAACCCCAGGAAGAGTAGCTGCTCCCTTGGCAGCAACTAATGGGAATCTATAATAAACCCCAGGAAGAGTAGCTGCTGCCTTGGCAGGAACTAATGGGAATCTATAATAAACCCCAGGAAGAGTAGCTGCTGCCTTGGCAGCAACTAATGGGAATCTATAATAAACCCCAGGAAGAGTAGCTGAACTAATGGGAATCTATAATAAACCCCAGGAAGAGTAGCTGCTGCCTTGGCAGCAACTAATGGGAATCTATAATAAACCCCAGGAAGAGTAGCTGCTCCCTTGGCAGCAACTAATGGGAATCTATAATAAACCCCAGGAAGAGTAGCTGCTCCCTTGGCAGCAACTAATGGGAATCTATAATAAACCCCAGGAAGAGTAGCTGCTCCCTTGGCAGCAACTAATGGGAATCTATAATAAACCCCAGGAAGAGTAGCTGCTGCCTTGGCAGCAACTAATGGGAATCTATAATAAACCCCAGGAAGAGTAGCTGCTGCCTTGGCAGCAACTAATGGGAATCTATAATAAACCCCAGGAAGAGTAGCTGCTGCCTTGGCAGCAACTAATGGGAATCTATAATAAACCCCAGGAAGAGTAGCTGCTGCCTTGGCAGGAACTAATGGGAATCTATAATAAACCCCAGGAAGAGTAGCTGCTGCCTTGGCAGCAACTAATGGGAATCTATAATAAACCCCAGGAAGAGTAGCTGAACTAATGGGAATCTATAATAAACCCCAGGAAGAGTAGCTGCTGCCTTGGCAGCAACTAATGGGAATCTATAATAAACCCCAGGAAGAGTAGCTGCTCCCTTGGCAGCAACTAATGGGAATCTATAATAAACCCCAGGAAGAGTAGCTGCTCCCTTGGCAGCAACTAATGGGAATCTATAATAAACCCCAGGAAGAGTAGCTGCTCCCTTGGCAGCAACTAATGGGAATCTATAATAAACCCCAGGAAGAGTAGCTGCTCCCTTGGCAGCAACTAATGGGAATCTATAATAAACCCCAGGAAGAGTAGCTGCTGCCTTGGCAGGAACTAATGGGAATCTATAATAAACCCCAGGAAGAGTAGCTGCTGCCTTGGCAGCAACTAATGGGAATCTATAATAAACCCCAGGAAGAGTAGCTGAACTAATGGGAATCTATAATAAACCCCAGGAAGAGTAGCTGCTGCCTTGGCAGCAACTAATGGGAATCTATAATAAACCCCAGGAAGAGTAGCTGCTCCCTTGGCAGCAACTAATGGGAATCTATAATAAACCCCAGGAAGAGTAGCTGCTCCCTTGGCAGCAACTAATGGGAATCTATAATAAACCCCAGGAAGAGTAGCTGCTCCCTTGGCAGCAACTAATGGGAATCTATAATAAACCCCAGGAAGAGTAGCTGCTGCCTTGGCAGGAACTAATGGGAATCTATAATAAACCCCAGGAAGAGTAGCTGCTGCCTTGGCAGGAACTAATGGGAATCTATAATAAACCCCAGGAAGAGTAGCTGCTCCCTTGGCAGCAACTAATGGGAATCTATAATAAACCCCAGGAAGAGTAGCTGCTCCCTTGGCAGCAACTAATGGGAATCTATAATAAATACAAATAATTAAGGTGTTGAATACTTATTGACTCAAGACATTTCAGCTTTTCATTTTTTATTATTTTGTAAAAATGTCAAAATAACATATTTCCACTGAAATCTTGAGCAATCAGGGTTCATGTACATTTAAATTAATTAATTATTAAAAGATGAAATCAACAAGTGTTTTTATTATACTCCATTAACCTGTTCAAAGAACAAGACAGCTGTCTATTGGGGAGTTCCTGCCGACTGTTTTAAAAGTGACAAAAGGGTGACAACTCCACAGCTTACAGCACAAAAAAGTATTATTGCTGTTGTCAATTATTTAATGTGACTATAAATCAAATGTAACATTTTTAAAAATGCATTATTATGAGGACTTTAGTCTCTTTTTAAGAGAATTGTGTTGCATGTTAATATATGGCAATTCTTGTTTGTTTTGTCAACACGCGACATCTATCAACTAGCCGATAAGGGATCTTCAAGAATGACCGAGAGAAAATTGTGTGTACCTCCAGTAAAAATAATAGCCAATATCTTAAAACACATTTATGTCTGGACATAACTGTTTGGTAAATGAATTGTACCATTGAATATGTGAGGTTATTCAGGTTAACCTTAATTGTGGGGTGGCAGGTAGCCTAGCAGTTAGCGAGTTGGACTAGTAACCGAAAGGCTGCAAGATCAAATCCCAAAGCTGACAAGGTACAAATCTGTCGTTCTGCCCCTGAACAAGGCAGTTAACCCACTGTTCCTAATCCGTCATTGAAAATAAGAATTTGAGTTTAACTGACTTGCCTTGTTGAATAAAGAAAAAAGAAATAGAATATATCCCAAGAAGTCCAGTAATACATAATAAATTAGTAATACAAAAATATTCTGAATAATGGGATTATTTGAGTTTTGCACCTAACACATTATCGCTTCCCTGATGCATAAGTAGGAGTATCCTATAGGTGTATGAGGACAAGTGAAGCATCAACTCCAGAATTTTCTTGGGGGGGGGGGGACTTTTGACCGATAGTAGTATCTTTCGATTAGTGTCCACTATTTGTTTCCTCTTCAGCCATATTGGTCCTGGTTTAGCCTATATCCCAGGCCCATTGGTTGTTGGTGTAATGCCATTTTCGTGCATTGGGGTAATGACTCTTTCATGTGTGATTTCAGGGCTCGATGTTTTGTTGACCCACATAATGATGGCAACTATAATGATAATCGCGGCCATGGCTCCAACAACAGCAATGAGCTTCCAGGAGGCCTTGACGTTGTCACATTTCATCTGCTTCTGCACCTTCCTTGCGGTCTTGTGGAAGGACTTGCTCTAAACAAACAAACAAACAGACCACCCAATCAAGTACCAAAGTCAAAATACACTGTTATGACAATGTAATGTATGTAAAATAATGTAATGTACAATGTAATGTACATTACAATGTAATGTAACTCCACTGTCTATCTTGAACAGCAAAAAAGGACCTCAGGTTAGCAGCAGGCAGGCCAGAGTGAGGTCTGAACAGCTTTTGTGTGAAAAAGTTCACCCTAAAACATTTATCTGAATTGGAAGTGTATGCCTAAAACAAATTTGCAATCCCAGTCTCACCTTCAGTTCCCCAGCCCTTTCGTCAAGGTCCTGCACTTTCTCCTTGCGTTCCTCAGTCTTCTCCATGTTGTCCATCATGATGACCTTCACCTCCTCTGCCTCCTCCTGAACCTGGCGCTGCTGGTTGTTATTCTCAGGCTGAGAGAGATGGAGCATGAAATAAATACAACTTGATTTTTTAAAAACTATTTTGTGGTGCAATATGTGGTATCCATGTTCAACCCAGTTCATATGAGTTTTCAGCACAAAATACACAGGATTTGTATGATATTGAAAACATTGCGATTTAACAGAACTGTATGACACAAGCGCTTGTTTTTAACATCATAACAATCCTGTGTATTTTGTGTTGAAAAGTCATGTGAACTGGGTTGAAGCACATATGAACTGGATAGTGCATTTACCGCACCACCACAGCATGTTTATTGTAAACATAATGATGCCTCCTGCTTGTAATTGTCACCCTTTTTTCAGGACAATCTCATAATTGAATCAAGACATTGATATCATCCTCAGAAACGTTGAACAGCTCACTAAACCTGTAACCACTTGGAATAGAATAGCTAACACAGTTTAAATGTGCCTTGTGATTTAAGAGAACCTCTTTGACAGCCAGAAGAAGTGATAGAATGTGAGTTTGGCACCAGGGTGAAATGTCTCCTAGGTACAGATCTAAGATCAGCTTCCCCTCCCTCGATCCTAACCTTTACCATTAGTGAGTGAAATGCAAGAAACTGACACATTCTTCCATTGCAAATCTGCCATTCCAGTGTTTTACTTGCTATATTGTATTTACTTTGCCACCATGGCCTTTTTTTGCCTTTACCTCCCTTATCTCACCTCATTTGCTCACATCGTATATAGACTTGTTGCTACTGTATTATTGACTGTATGTTTGTTTTATTCCATGTGTAACTCTGTGTCGTTGTATGTGTCAAACTGCTTTGCTTTATCTTGGCCAGGTCGCAATTGTAAATGAGAACTTGTTCTCAACTTGCCTACCTGGTTAAATAAAGGTGAAATAAAAAATAAAAATATAATAATAATGTATTTGTGGTAGATATGTACATGAAGGCAGGGTAAAGTGACTAAGCATCAGGATAGATACTAATAAAGTATTTGAGTTAGATATGTACATGAAGGCAGGGTAAAGTGACTAGACATCACGATAGATAATAATAAGGTATTTGAGGTAGATATGTACATGAAGGCAGGGTAAAGTGACTAGACATCACGATAGATAATAATAAGGTATTTGAGGTAGATATGTACATGAAGGCAGGGTAAAGTGACTAGGCATCAGGATAGATAATAATAAGGTATTTGAGGTAGATATGTACATGAAGGCAGGGTAAAGTGACTAGGCATCAGGATAGATAATAATAAGGTATTTGAGGTAGATATGTACATGAAGGCAGGGTAAAGTGACTAGACATCAGGATAGATACTAATAAGGTATTTGAGGTAGATATGTACATGAAGGCAGGGTAAAGTGACTAGACATCAGGATAGATAATAATAAGGTATTTGAGGTAGATATGTACATGAAGGCAGGGTAAAGTGACTAGGCATCAGGATAGATAATAATAAGGTATTTGAGGTAGATATGTACATGAAGGCAGGGTAAAGTGACTAGACATCACGATAGATAATAATAAGGTATTTGAGGTAGATATGTACATGAAGGCAGGGTAAAGTGACTAGGCATCAGGATAGATAATAATAAGGTATTTGAGGTAGATATGTACATGAAGGCAGGGTAAAGTGACTAGGCATCAGGATAGATAATAATAAGGTATTTGAGGTAGATATGTACATGAAGGCAGGGTAAAGTGACTAGAAATCAGGATAGATAATAATAATAAGGTATTTGAGGTAGATATGTACATGAAGGCAGGGTAAAGTGACTAGGCATCAGGATAGATAATAATAAGGTATTTGAGGTAGATATGTACATGAAGGCAGGGTAAAGTGACTAGGCATCAGGATAGATAATAATAAGGTATTTGAGGTAGATATGTACATGAAGGCAGAGTAAAGTGACTAGGCATCAGGATAGATAATAATAAGGTATTTGAGGTAGATATGTACATGAAGGCAGGGTAAAGTGACTAGGCATCAGGATAGATAATAATAAGGTATTTGAGGTAGATATGTACATGAAGGCAGGGTAAAGTGACTAGGCATCAGGATAGATAATAATAAGGTATTTGAGGTAGATATGTACATGAAGGCAGGGTAAAGTGACTAGACATCAGGATAGATACTAATAAGGTATTTGAGGTAGATATGTACATGAAGGCAGGGTAAAGTGACTAGACATCAGGATAGATAATAATAAGGTATTTGAGGTAGATATGTACATGAAGGCAGGGTAAAGTGACTAGGCATCAGGATAGATAATAATAAGGTATTTGAGGTAGATATGTACATGAAGGCAGGGTAAAGTGACTAGACATCACGATAGATAATAATAAGGTATTTGAGGTAGATATGTACATGAAGGCAGGGTAAAGTGACTAGGCATCAGGATAGATAATAATAAGGTATTTGAGGTAGATATGTACATGAAGGCAGGGTAAAGTGACTAGGCATCAGGATAGATAATAATAAGGTATTTGAGGTAGATATGTACATGAAGGCAGGGTAAAGTGACTAGACATCACGATAGATAATAATAAGGTATTTGAGGTAGATATGTACATGAAGGCAGGGTAAAGTGACTAGAAATCAGGATAGATAATAATAATAAGGTATTTGAGGTAGATATGTACATGAAGGCAGGGTAAAGTGACTAGGCATCAGGATAGATAATAATAAGGTATTTGAGGTAGATATGTACATGAAGGCAGGGTAAAGTGACTAGACATCAGGATAGATACTAATAAGGTATTTGAGGTAGATATGTACATGAAGGCAGGGTAAAGTGACTAGGCATCAGGATAGATAATAATAAGGTATTTGAGGTAGATATGTACATGAAGGCAGGGTAAAGTGACTAGGCATCAGGATAGATAATAATAAGGTATTTGAGGTAGATATGTACATGAAGGCAGGGTAAAGTGACTAGACATCACGATAGATAATAATAAGGTATTTGAGGTAGATATGTACATGAAGGCAGGGTAAAGTGACTAGGCATCAGGATAGATAATAATAAGGTATTTGAGGTAGATATGTACATGAAGGCAGGGTAAAGTGACTAGGCATCAGGATAGATAATAATAAGGTATTTGAGGTAGATATGTACATGAAGGCAGGGTAAAGTGACTAGGCATCAGGATAGATAATAATAAGGTATTTGAGGTAGATATGTACATGAAGGCAGGGTAAAGTGACTAGACATCACGATAGATAATAATAAGGTATTTGAGGTAGATATGTACATGAAGGCAGGGTAAAGTGACTAGGCATCAGGATAGATAATAATAAGGTATTTGAGGTAGATATGTACATGAAGGCAGGGTAAAGTGACTAGGCATCAGGATAGATAATAATAAGGTATTTAAGGTAGATATGTACATGAAGGCAGGGTAAAGTGACTAGGCATCAGGATAGATAATAATAAGGTATTTGAGGTAGATATGTACATGAAGGCAGGGTAAAGTGACTAGACATCACGATAGATAATAATAAGGTATTTGAGGTAGATATGTACATGAAGGCAGGGTAAAGTGACTAGGCATCAGGATAGATAATAATAAGGTATTTGAGGTAGATATGTACATGAAGGCAGGGTAAAGTGACTAGGCATCAGGATAGATAATAATAAGGTATTTGAGGTAGATATGTACATGAAGGCAGGGTAAAGTGACTAGGCATCAGGATAGATAATAATAAGGTATTTGAGGTAGATATGTACATGAAGGCAGGGTAAAGTGACTAGGCATCAGGATAGATAATAATAAGGTATTTGAGGTAGATATGTACATGAAGGCAGGGTAAAGTGACTAGACATCACGATAGATAATAATAAGGTATTTGAGGTAGATATGTACATGAAGGCAGGGTAAAGTGACTAGGCATCAGGATAGATAATAATAAGGTATTTGAGGTAGATATGTACATGAAGGCAGGGTAAAGTGACTAGGCATCAGGATAGATAATAATAAGGTATTTAAGGTAGATATGTACATGAAGGCAGGGTAAAGTGACTAGGCATCAGGATAGATAATAATAAGGTATTTGAGGTAGATATGTACATGAAGGCAGGGTAAAGTGACTAGACATCACGATAGATAATAATAAGGTATTTGAGGTAGATATGTACATGAAGGCAGGGTAAAGTGACTAGGCATCAGGATAGATAATAATAAGGTATTTGAGGTAGATATGTACATGAAGGCAGGGTAAAGTGACTAGGCATCAGGATAGATAATAATAAGGTATTTGAGGTAGATATGTACATGAAGGCAGGGTAAAGTGACTAGGCATCAGGATAGATAATAATAAGGTATTTGAGGTAGATATGTACATGAAGGCAGGGTAAAGTGACTAGACATCACGATAGATAATAATAAGGTATTTGAGGTAGATATGTACATGAAGGCAGGGTAAAGTGACTAGGCATCAGGATAGATAATAATAAGGTATTTGAGGTAGATATGTACATGAAGGCAGGGTAAAGTGACTAGGCATCAGGATAGATAATAATAAGGTATTTGAGGTAGATATGTACATGAAGGCAGGGTAAAGTGACTAGACATCAGGATAGATACTAATAAGGTATTTGAGGTAGATATGTACATGAAGGCAGGGTAAAGTGACTAGACATCAGGATAGATAATAATAAGGTATTTGAGGTAGATATGTACATGAAGGCAGGGTAAAGTGACTAGGCATCAGGATAGATAATAATAAGGTATTTGAGGTAGATATGTACATGAAGGCAGGGTAAAGTGACTAGGCATCAGGATAGATAATAATAAGGTATTTGAGGTAGATATGTACATGAAGGCAGGGTAAAGTGACTAGGCATCAGGATAGATAATAATAAGGTATTTGAGGTAGATATGTACATGAAGGCAGGGTAAAGTGACTAGGCATCAGGATAGATAATAATAAGGTATTTGAGGTAGATATGTACATGAAGGCAGGGTAAAGTGACTAGGCATCAGGATAGATAATAATAAGGTATTAGAGGTAGATATGTACATGAAGGCAGGGTAAAGTGACTAGGCATCAGGATAGATAATAATAAGGTATTTGAGGTAGATATGTACATGAAGGCAGGGTAAAGTGACTAGGCATCAGGATAGATAATAATAAGGTATTTGAGGTAGATATGTACATGAAGGCAGGGTAAAGTGACTAGACATCACGATAGATAATAATAAGGTATTTGAGGTAGATATGTACATGAAGGCAGGGTAAAGTGACTAGACATCACGATAGATAATAATAAGGTATTTGAGGTAGATATGTACATGAAGGCAGGGTAAAGTGACTAGAAATCAGGATAGATAATAATAAGGTATTTGAGGTAGATATGTACATGAAGGCAGGGTAAAGTGACTAGGCATCAGGATAGATAATAATAAGGTATTTGAGGTAGATATGTACATGAAGGCAGGGTAAAGTGACTAGACATCAGGATAGATACTAATAAGGTATTTGAGGTAGATATGTACATGAAGGCAGGGTAAAGTGACTAGACATCAGGATAGATAATAATAAGGTATTTGAGGTAGATATGTACATGAAGGCAGGGTAAAGTGACTAGGCATCAGGATAGATAATAATAAGGTATTTGAGGTAGATATGTACATGAAGGCAGGGTAAAGTGACTAGGCATCAGGATAGATAATAATAAGGTATTTGAGGTAGATATGTACATGAAGGCAGGGTAAAGTGACTAGACATCACGATAGATAATAATAAGGTATTTGAGGTAGATATGTACATGAAGGCAGGGTAAAGTGACTAGGCATCAGGATAGATACTAATAATAAAGAACAGAGTAGTATTAGCATATGATGACTGTGAAAGTGTGCATGCGTGTCAGCTGTCATAATTTCTTTCAAACCATTTGATTTGTTTGACCTTTTTCTCCCCGATGAAACTCCCTAACGGGCTCAGAGAGGCGAAGGTCGAGTCATGTGTCCTCTGAAACATGACCTGCCAAGCAGCGCTCCTTAACACCCGCCAGCTTAACCCGGAAGCCAGCCGCACCAATGTGTCAGAGGAAACTCCATTCAACTGACGACTGCAGGGGCCCGGCAGGCCACAAAGAGTCGCTAGAGCATGATGAGCCAAGTAAAGCCCCCCCTGGCCAAACCCTCCCCTAACCCAGAGAGGCGAAGGTCGAGTCATGTGTCCTCTGAAACATGACCTGCCAAGCCGCGCTCCTTAACACCCGCCAGCTTAACCCGGAAGCCAGCCGCACCAATGTGTCAGAGGAAACTCCATTCAACTGACGACTGCAGGGGCCCGGCAGGCCACAAAGAGTCGCTAGAGCATGATGAGCCAAGTAAAGCCCCCCCTGGCCAAACCCTCCCCTAACCCAGACGATGCTGGGTCAATTGTGCACCACCCTATGGGACTCACGGTCATGGCCGGTTGTGACACAGCCTGGGAACGAACCAGGGTCTGTAGTGACGCCTCAAGAACTGCGACGCAGTGCCTTAGACCAACGAGTCACTCGGGAGGCCCTTCAGCTGTCATTTTTATAAATGTATTTTACCACAGCAAAATAATGCGTGGTGTGGTATTTATTTATGTTTTTAGTTAACTAAATATTAGGATAAAAAAATACCCCTTTCAAATGTATTGTATCTATGTATTTGTCAAATAAATTCTACATTTGATTGAAATGTGTTGGTTCTGAACTCAAGTTAATATTATCGTCAATATGTTGTCTGTGTTTAATTAACAGTAAGTAAATCAAATGATTACATTTGTGGTGTGGTAATGTGTCATCAACAACTTCCAGGTAGCCTAGGATATATGCTGGGTTGTGTGTTAATAAGCTAACGTGGCTTCCGCTGTCCATCTCCTCTCCATCATCTGCATAATGTCTGAAAACTAAAATGTAGGATAAAGCCAAAGATGAGTTCTTTGAACTCACTAGGCTACAGGCGAAGGGACGGGTGAGGAGAGGAACCCACTTTAGACTATTGAGATGCACCCCCAGATGAATGGTCAAAGTAGCATTTAGCCTAAAACACGCATTTATCACATGTAAATGGTGTTATCTAAACGTTCTATATTATCACAAAATATAAACTAGGCTCTATGCATCCTCTTTGATCTCAAATGTAATTTCACAGAACATTATTCTGTCAACAAAGGCAAAGAGAAAGTATAAGTAGCCCATGCACCTGAAGTTAAACTCAAAATTACAATAAGTTGGAAGGCCGCATAAAACATTGTCACTTTTCCTTTTTTGATTAATGTTGTAATGTTAATAGCTTACCATGTTTCTGCACGATTTTATTGTTATCCCGAGAATGGAAAACCTCTCTTTAAGTCAGTGCAAATTCCAGTAGAAATCGCATTCTAGTCAGGAGGGATCATGCAGGCCTTCGTGACTTACTCACCCAGCCTCGTTCGTGATAGTGAACTGTTCTGCACATTATTTTGACAACATCTTTTATATGTGGCCTGCCTTGTCACTAAAGGAAGAGGAGGGCAACATTCCTCCCTGGTTGACCTTTCATAGGTAGTGTTCTATTGCAGCTTGAAAGAACCTCCGGGGAAAATGAAGTTTATCCATTATATTGTATGAAGTTATTCAATTATATTACTGTCAAATGCTATCGCATATAGCCTACACTTTATAGTCTGAATGGCAAGGTTAATTGATGAAAAAATGTTTTCTATTTGTTGAAATTATATTTGGATTTGTATTATTTGTGTACTTGTTTGACATTTTACTGCATTGTCGGAAGCTAGTAACATAAGCATTTCGCTCCATCCACTATAACATCTGCTAAACTGTTTACATGACAAATATACTTGTATTTTATTTACTATTGCAGTAATCAAAGACGCAGGGGGCAATTGTGAAATGGAAGGATCTCAATAAGGTAGGCTAAAAATACTTTTATAATTCAATGAGAATTATGTCAACAAATAAGACGCTTGTATACATCACACAGAAAGGGGATTCACAGAGTGTTTACACTACAAGCGGCACGGGCCTACCCACGCTAGCCTCGTCATCATGTGGGTGCTAAAACAAGCTAACAAGCAAGCTAGGTACTGCTACGTATCAACAGCCATTGTCAGACAATCCAGTTGGGGTTGGAAACTATGGTGAGCTTCAATTGGTCACTTCACATCACGGATTTGAATAAAGTTCAGCTTTCCCCAACTGTTCAGCTCCCTCGCCCATGCTGATATTGTTCAACGGTCCCTTTGCCCACTCCACTTCTCTCTTTCCTTCCATTGAAAGTGAATGGCTTCCGATGTTTCACCATGCGATGTCGATGCCTAGAGTAAACGCACGTCTGAGCAGGGGAAAGCAACCTTTAACTTATGATGTGGTTAGCTGATGCGTAAGAAATGTGCCCAACATGGGTGCGCGAACAGCCCAACCAAAGCGAACAAAAACGTAACACAATTGTCATATATGCTCTTACTGTTCGACTGGGAAGCACGCGACAGGGTTAATACATATTCTACAGTTTTAATTTAAGAATTAGGAAAATAATAGCCTACAGTACATTTATATAGGCAAGCAAATAGGCCTATAACTACTGTACATACAGTGCATTCAGAAAGTATTCAGACCTCTTGACTTTCCACATTGTTACGTTACAGCCTTATTCTAAAATTGATTAAATCGTAAGGACAAAGCAAAAACAGGTATTTTAACATTTTTGCAAAAATAAACTGAAACATCAAATGTATATAAGTATTCAGACCCTTTACTCAGTACTTTGTTGAAGCACCTTTGGCAGCGATTACAGCCTCGAGTCCTCTTGGGTATGGCACTACAAGCTTGACACACCTGTCTTTGGGGATTTTCTCCCATTCTTCTCTGCAGATTCTCTCAAGCTCTATCAGGTTGGGTGGGGAGCGTCTCTGCATAGCTATTTTCAGGTCTCTCCAGAGATGTTCGACCAGGTTCAAGTCTGGGCTCTGGCTGGGCCAATCAAAGACTTGTCCTGAAGCCACTCCTGCGTTGTCTTGGCTGGGTGCTTAGGGTCATTCTCCTGTTGAAAGGTGAACCTTTGCCCCAGTCTGAGTGCTCTGGGGCAGGTTTTCATCAAGGATCTATCTGTACTTTGCTCCGTTCATCTTTCCCTTGATCCTAACTAGTCTCCCAGTCCCTGCCGCTGAAAAACATCCCCACAGCATGATGCTGCCACCACCATGCTTCACCGTAGGGATGGTGCCAGGTTTCCTCCAGACGTGACGCTTGGCATTCAGGCCAAAGAGTTCAATCTTGGTTTTATCAGACCAGAGAATCTTGCTTCTCATGGTCTAAGAGTCTTTAGGTGCCTTTTGGGAAACTCCAAGCGGGCTGTCATGTGCGGAGTGTCTGAGGAGTGTCTTCCATCTGGCCTGAAAAGCCTGATTGGTGGAGTGCTCCTTCTGGAAGGTTCTCCCATCTCTACAGAGGAACTCTGGAGCTCTGTCAGAGTGACCATTGGGTTCTCGGTCACCTCCCTGACCAAGGCCCTTTATTTTTTTTTATTTTTTTTAAACCTTTATTTAACTAGGCAAGTCAGTTAAGAACAAATTCTTAGTTACAATGACTGACTACCAAAAGGCAAAAGGCCTCCTGCGGGCCTCCATTCTCCCCCGATTGCTTACTTTGGCCTGGTGGCCAGCTCTGAGAAGAGTCTTGGTTCCAAACGTCTTCCATTTAAGAATGATGGAGTGGCCTCCCGAGTGTCACGGCGATCTAAGGCACTGCATCACAGTGCTAGAGGCGTCACTACAGACCCTGGTTCAATGCCAGGCTGTATAGCAGCCGGCCACGACCGGGAGACCCATGATGCGGCGCACAATTGACCCAGCATCGTCCGGGTTAGGGGAGGGTTTGGCCAGCCGTGATGTCCTTGTCCCATCGTGCTCTAGCGACTACTTGTGGCAGGCCGTGCGCATGCACGCTGACTATGGTCGCCAGCTGTAGGGTGTTCCCTCCGACACATTGGTCCGGCTGTCTTCCGGGTTAAGTGAGCAGTGTGTCAAGAAGCAGTGCGGCTTGGAGGGGTCATGTTTCAGAGGACGCATGGCTCTTGACCTTTGCCTCTCCCGAGTACGTACGGGAGTTGCAACGATGGGACAAAACTGTAACTACTAATTAGACAGCACGAAAAAGGCGTAAAAAGTAAGTAAAAATAAATACAATGATGGAGGCCAATGTGTTCTTGGGGACCTTCAATGCTACAGAAATGGTTTGATACCCTTCCCCAGATCTGTGCCTTGACACAATCCTGTCTCGGAGCTCTAAGGACAATTCCTTCAACCTCGTGGCTTGGTTTTTGCTCTGACATGCACTGTCAACTGTGGGGCCTTATATAGACAGGTGTGTGCCTTTCCAAATCATGTCCTATCAATTGTATTTACCACAGGTGGACTCCAATCAAGTTGTAGAAACATCTAAACATCTCAAGGATGATCAATGGAAACAGGATGCACCTGAGATATAGACTCTCAAATGTAACCTGTTTTTGCTATGTCGTTATGGGGTAATGTGTGTAGATTGATAAGGAAAATATTTTATTGAATCTTTTTAAGAATAAATGAATACTTTCCGAATGCACTGTATACCTTAACATTTTGCTAACCCATAATGCAATTTCTCATCGATGCACAAATAGAAGGAGAAGAGTGCTCAAGCTTATGGCTGAGTTGTTCGTAAAGGAAGAAGAACCAAATCCTGCCAATTGTCTCGCCCTGATCCGAGACTGATTTAGTTCTTTGTTCATAAACAAATCTTTATTTCTTGCCAACAAACATTGCCAATTTAGGAAATAACTACTGTATTTTGCAAAAATAAGGTTAAATGCAGTTGAAATCGGAAGTTTACATACACCTTAGCAAAATACATTTAAACTCAGTTTTTCACATCATTGACATTGATCCTAGTAAAAATTCCCTGTCTTAGGTCAGTTAGGATCACCACTTTATTTTAAGAAAGTGAAATGTCAGAATAATATTAGAGAGAATTATTTATTTCAGCTTTAATTTTTTTCATTACATTCCCAGTCGGTCAGAAGTTTATATACACTCAATTAGTATTTGGTAGCATTGCCTTTAAATTGTTTAACTTCCACAAGCTTCCCACAATAAGTTGGTGAATTTTGGCCCATTCCTCCTGACAGCTGGTGTAACTGAGTCAGGTTTGTAGGCCTCCTTGCTCGCACACACTTTTTCAGTTCTGCCCACAAATTTTCTATAGGATTGAGGTCAGGGTTTTGTGATGGTCACTCCAATACTTTGACTTTGTTGTCCTTAAGCCATTTTGCCACAACTTTGGAAGAAAGCTTGGGGTCATTGTCCATTAGGAAGACCCATTTGCGACCATGCTTTAACTTCCTGACTGATGTCTTGAGATATTGCTTCAATATATCCACATAATTTTACTCTCTCATGATGCCATCTATTTTGTGTAGTGCACCAGCCCCTTCTGCAGCAAAGCACTTCCACAACATGATGCTGCCACCCCCGTGCTTCATGGTTGGGATGGTGTTCTTCGGCTTGCAAGCATCCCCCTTTTTCCTCCAAACATAACGATGGTCATTATGGCCAAACAGTTCTATTTTTGTTTCATCAGACCAGAGGACATTTCTCCAAAAAGTATGATCTTTGTCCCCATGTGCATGTGCAAACCATAGTCTGGCTTTTTTATGGCGGTTTTGGAGCAGTGGCTTCTTCCTTGCTGACTGGCCTTTCAGGTTATGTCGATATAGGATTCGTTTGACTGTAGATGTAGATACTTTTGTACCAGTTTCCTCCAGCATCTTCACAAGGTCCTTTGCTGTTGTTCTGGGATTGATTTGCACTTTTCACACAAAAGTACGTTCATCTCTAGGAGACAGAACGCGTCTCCTTCCTGAGCGATATGATGGCTGCGTGGTCACATGGTGTTTATACTTGTGTACTATTGTTTGTTCAGATTAACGTCGTACTTTGAGGCGTTTGGAAATTGCTTCCAAGGATGAACCAGACTTGTGGAGGTCTCCAATGATTTTTCTGAGGTTTTGGCTGATTTCTTTTGATTTTCCCATGATGTCAAGCAAAGAGGCACTGAGTTTGAAGGTAGGCCTTGAAATACATCCACAGGTACACCTCCAATTGACTCAAATGATGTCAATTAGCCTATCAGAAGCCATGACATGATTTTCTGGAATTTTCCAAGCTGTTTAAAAGGCACAGTCGACTTAGTGCATGTAAACTTCTGACCCAATGGAATTGTGATACAGTGAAATAGAAGTGAAATAATCTGTCTGTAAACAATTGTTGGAAAAATTACTTGTGTCATGCACCAAGTAGATGTCCTAACCGACTTGCCAAAGCTATAGTCTGTTAACAAGAAATTTGTGGAGTGGTTAAAAAATGAGTTTTAATGACTCCAACCTAAGTGTATGTAAACTTCCGACTTCTACTGTATGTATTAAAAAGACCTCGACTCAAGGAAGTGGTCCAGGTGATGAGGCAGCAAATCATCCCCAAACCATCACACTAGCACCACCATGCTTGACCCGTTGGTACGAGGTTCTTACTGTGGAACGCAGTGCTTGGTTTTTGCCAGACACAATTGGACCCATGTCCTCCAAAATTGACTCAAGTTTGCCAAAAATCACCTGGAAGAACCTGGATGATCATCAAGACTCTTGGAAGACAGTTCTATGAACAGATGTCAAAGTCTTTCCACAGTAAGAACCTCATTCCAACGGTAAAGTGTGGTTTGCTTTGCCGGGCAACTTGCCTAAATAGAAGGATCCACGAATTCTGCTCTGTATCATATAATTCTGCAGGAGGATATCAGGCCATCCGTCTGTGGGCTGAAGCTGAAGCCAGCGTGGTCATGCAGCAAGACAATGATCCAAAACACACAAGTCTACATGAAATAGTTAAAATGCAAGTGAAGTTTTGGAATAGCCTAGTCAAAGTCCAGACCTAATCC
Organism: Oncorhynchus kisutch; assembly: GCF_002021735.2. Classification (NCBI taxonomy): domain Eukaryota; kingdom Metazoa; phylum Chordata; class Actinopteri; order Salmoniformes; family Salmonidae; genus Oncorhynchus; species Oncorhynchus kisutch. The sequence goes on from NC_034202.2 coordinate 6,743,182, forward strand.
CAAATTAGAATTTGTGGCAGGACTTGAAACAAGCAGTTCATGCTTGAAAATCCACAAATGTTGCTGAGTTAAAGCAGTTATGCATGCAAGAGTAGACCAAAATTCCTCCACAGTGATGTGAGAGACTGATCAACAACTAAAAGAAGCATTTGGTTGCATTCATTGCAGCTAAACGTTGTACAACCGGTTACTGAGTGTAAGGGGGAAATTTCACACTGGGAAATTGGATTGCATAACATTGTTAATTAAATAAATAAAACATGTATCACTCTTTTGGAAACTCAGGTTCCCTTTATCTAATATTAGGTTTTGGTTGAAGGTCAGATGACATTCAGTATCAAAAATAGAGAATCAGAATGGGGGCAAATACTTGTTCACAGCACTGTATACACTACATGACCAAAAGTATGTGGACACCTGATGATTCCAAAATCATTGGTATTAATATGGAGTTGGTTCCCCCTTTCCTGCTGTAACTGCCTCCACTCTTCTGGGAAGTATTTCCACTAGATGTTGGAACATTGCTTTGGGGACTTGCTTCCATTCAGCCACAAGCATTAGGTCAGGCACTGATGTTGGGTGATCAGGCCTGACTCGCAGTCGGCATTCCAATTCATCCCAAAGGTGTTTGATGGGGTTGAGGTCAGGGCTCTGTTCATGTCAGTCAAGTTCTTGCACACCAATCTCGATAAACCATTTCTGTATGGACCTCATTTTGTGTACGGGGGCATTGTCATGCTGATACAGGAAAGGACCTTCCCCAAACGGTTCCCACAAAGTTGCAAGCATAGCATCGTCTAGAATGTAATTGTATGCTGTAGCATTAATATTTCCCTTCACTGGAACTAAGGGGCCTAGCCCAAACCATTTAAAACAGCCCCAGACCATGTTTCCTCCTCCACCAAACTTTACAGTTGGCACTATGCATTTGGGCAGGCAGCACTCTCCTGGCATCCTCCAAACCCAGCTTCATCCGTCCGGCCATTCTACTGTGATGGTTGTGTGCTCGGTTTTATATGCCTGTCAGCAACGGGTGTGGCTGAAATAGCCAAATCCACTAATCCACATACTATTGTATAGATAGATAGCCCATCCCCCAGCCACCCTCACGTACTTTGTGCCCCCTCAGATTTTAGAACCGCATGACGCCCATGTTTGTATTCATTATGCTACCTCCCTTGTGGTTCCATCACTGTGAGATGAGATGAGGGTCTTCTGGAGTCTGGCTGTCCAAATATTGGGGTCTTGAAAGCGTCCCATTTTGACCCTATTCAAAACAATGTCAAACATCAATCCACTGGGCACGAACTTGTTTCAACATAAGTTGTCAATGTATTGTGACGTGGAATCTACTTGGAAAATGCTTTGGATTTGAAAAACTGTTTTGAAGGTGGAACTTCAACCACAGGACAATGTCAACATGGTAACCACATTTCCACAAAGACCAACCTTGTATTCAATATGTTACATTTGTACTGTACATTTTACAAAACAATGTCAGATCTTCAACGTTATATCCACTATCACAAAAAAGTATCCTACTGGAGAATTGATAAACTCAGCAAAAAAATAAATGTCCCTTTTTCAAAGATAATTCGTAAAAATCCTAATAACTTCACAGATCTTCATTGTAAAGGGTTTAAACACTGCTTCCAATGCTTGTTCAATGAACCATAAACAATTAATGAACATGCACCTGTGGAACGGTCGTTAAGAAACTAACAGCTTACAGATGGTAGGCAAGTAAGGTCACGGTTATGAAAACTTAGGACACTAAAGAGGCCTTTCTACTGACTCTGAAAAACACCAAAAGAAAGATGCCCAGGGTCCCTGCTCATCTGCGTGAACGTGCCTTAGGCATGCTGAAAGGAGGCATGAGGACTGCAGATGTGGCCAGGGCAATAAATTGCAACGTCTGTACCGTGAGATGCCTAAGACAGCGGTACAGAGAGACAGGATGGACAGCTGATCATCCTCGCAGTGGCAGACCACGTGTAACAACACCTGCACAGGAACGGTACATCCGAACATCACACCTGCAGGACAGGTACAGGATGGCAACAACAACTGCCCGAGCTACACCAGGAACGCACAATCCCTCCATCAGTGCTCAGACTGTCCGCAATAGGCTGAGAGAGGCTGGACTGAGGGCTTGTAGGCCTGTTGTAAGGCAGGTCCTCACCAGACATCCCCGGCAACAACGTTGCCTATGGGCACAAACCCACCGTCGCTGGACCAGACAGGCCTGGCAACAATTGCTCTTCACTGACGAGTCGCGGTTTTGTTTCACCAGGGGTGATGGTCGGATTCTCGTTTTTCATCGAAGGAATGAGCGTTACACCAAGGCCTGTACTCTGGAGCAGGATCGATTTGGAGGTGGAAGGTCTGTCATTGTCTGGGACTGCGCTTGTTGTCATTGCAGGCAATCTCAACACTGTGTGATACAGGGAAGACATCCTCCTCCCTCATATGGTGCCCTTCCTGCAAGCTTATCCAGACATGACCCTCCAGCATGACAATGCCACCAGCCATACTGCTCATTCTGTGTGTGATTTCCTGCAAGACAGGAATGTCAGTGTTCTGCCATGCCCGGCGAAGAGCCCGGATCTCAATCCCATTGAGTACGTCTGGGACCTGTTGGATTGGAGGGTGAGGGCTAGGGCCATTTCCCCCTGAAACGTCCGGGAACTTGCATGGGCCTTGGTGGAAGAGTGGGGTAGCATCTCACAGCAAGAACTGGCAAATCTGGTGCAGTCCATGAGGAGGAGATGCACTGCAGTACTTAATGCAGCTGGTGGCCACACCAGATACTGAATGTTACGTTTGATTTTGTCCCCCACCCTTTTGTTCAGGGACACATTATTCCATTTCTGTCAGTCACATGTCTGTGGAACTTGTTCAGTTTATTCCTCAGTTGTTTAATCTTGTTATGTTCATACAAACATTTACTTTGCTGAAAATATATGCAGTTGACACTGAGAGGATATTTCTTTTTTTGCTGAGTTTATATCTACTGCTACCCTTTGATCTTCCATCAAGGGTTTTCACCAAGTCAAGCCATGCTTGCTATGATATTTGTCACTGACTATTGTGATAATAACTGTTGAGAGATCTCCACTGAACTAAATAGATTCACTGTTGCAATTGAAGTCATTCCAAAAGGTCGGTTTAACAGAGCAAATTAAATGTGACCATACTTTATCACTTGAATATTATCAATGATGCTATTTAGGCCTCTATAGCATTCGCAAAGTCATCAACCGTCACACCCTGATCTGTTTCACCTGTCTTTGTGATTGTCTCCACCCACCTCCAGGTGTCTCCTGTTTTCCCCATTAGTCCCCGGTGTATTTATCCCTGTGTTTCCTGTCTCTCTGTGCCAGTTTGTCTTGTTTTTCCAATTCAACCAGCGGTTCTCCTAGCTCCTATTCTTCCCAGTCTCTATTTTTTCCTAGCCCTCCTGGTTTTGACCATTGCCTGTCCTAATGCTGAATCTGCCTGTTCTGACCTCGAGCCTGCCTATCGCCTGGTACTGTTTGGACTCTGACCTGGTTTATGAACTCTCGCCTGTCCCCGACCTGCCTTTTGCCTTCCCCTTTTCCTATAATAAATATCGGAGCTCAACCATCTGCCTCCCGTGTCTGCATTTGGGTCTCGCCTTGTGCCCTGATATCAACAGCTGTTGTTTCAATTCAACCCAGAATTCTCCTGAAAATAGACAATACAATAGGCCTAGGGTTTCAAGCTCTGGTTGATTTCAAATGTAATGATGCTGTATTTAGTGATACATTTCAAGATATTTATCTTCTGCTTGGATAGTTCCATCTCTACCACTGGTTTTATTGGTCTACAAATTATTCATTTGTATCCATTTGTATCTCCATAGGACTAAAACAATTTAAACTTTATGGAAAGTGCATTTCAAGTTTGCTTTTCTTTTACTTGGATTTTTGGTTGAGATGGAGACATGAATCCAACATATCAATTATACTGTACATTTGTAGACAAACTGGATTTAAAGGCAGAGTAAGTCAGTGGCACAGATGGAACTATCCAAGCAGAAGATAAATCTCCTTCAAATGTTGATATTTGGTTGCGTTGCATACTCGGTTTGGTTTGCTCCTAGTAGAACTCGGCTAGACGAAGTGAACGTTTATGCCCATTTTTTCAAAATGTTTGCCTAAAATGACATACCCAAATCTAACTGCCTGTAGCTCAGGCCCTGAAGCAAGGGTATGCATTTTCTTGGTACCATTTGAAAGGAAACATTTTGAAGTTTGTGGAAATGCAAAAGGCATATAGGAGAATATAACACATTAGATCTGGTAAAAGATAATACAAAGAAAAAATAACAATTTTTTGTATTTTTTTGTACCATCATCTTTGAAATGCAAGAGAAAGGCCATGGTATATTATTCCAGCCCAGGTGCAGTTTAGATTTTGGCCCCTCGATGGCAGCAGCGTATGTGCAACATTTTAGACTGATCCAATGAACCATTGTATTTCCGTTCAAAATGTTGCATCAAGCCTGCCCAAATGTGCCTAATTTGTTTATTAATAACTTTCCATGTTCAAAACTGTGCAGTTTTTAAAAGACCTTCGCTTGAAAAACTAGAAAAGAAGTGGCAGTAGTACTGTTGGTCCCTCTTGAGACGCCGTAGTAAGAATTTATCTGAATTATTGTAAAATATCTTAATAAGCCTTTAATTAATATTGATGTTTTTGCTGAGGTGCAGTACTTCTCAAGTGATTTTTTTTTGCATGAAATAGTAATCTCTTGTTGAATGACAACAAACAAACAAGAATTCAGTTATTGTAATCTATTATAGAGCTATTGTATTATTATATTCAAATGCTACAGCATGTAGCCTACACTTTATATTTTGAATCACATGGTTTATTCATGAAAAATGTATTTTTCCATGGCAACCTATGATATACAGTATTCACATGATCGTTTTCTATTTGTGTGTTCAAATTATTTACTATTGCAGGAATCAGAGACCAAGGGGCCAATTTATGAAATGGAAGGACCTCAATAAGGTAGCCTAAAAATACTTTCAGAATTCAATTATATTTATGCCAACAAATAAGACGGCTGTTTACATCATACATAAAGGTCATTCCCCGAGCGTTTACACTATACAAGCGGCACTGGCCTACCCACGCTAGCCTCACCCTCATGTGGGTGCTAAAACAATCGAGCAAGCAGCTTGGTAGTGCTACGTTTCAACAGCTATTGTCAATCAATCCAGTAGGGGTTGGAAGCTACGGTGAGCTTCAATTGGTCACTCGTGTAGCGATATCACGGAGTATTTGAATAAAGTTCCGATTTCCCCAACTCTCGCACTGTTCAGCTCCCCAGCCGTGCTGCTCAAATGTGTCCCGCCCTCCGTTTCTCTCGCTGTCTTTCCATTAAAAGTGAATGATTTCTGATGTTTCAGTGTGATACTGGTTCCTAGTATAAACGCACTGTTATAAGATACCATCCTAATGCATGAGAAAAAACCAATCACCTAGAGGTAGAGGCACTTACAGAAGTTACACACATTTTTAGTAGCCTAGTGTCTGGGGAAAAATGTGACTTTTATAAACGCATTTCATGCCGAGTGGCGATTTTAGCATGTAAATCTTGATGGGGCAAATAAATAAAATAATAATAATAATAATTATGCATGCCAGCAAAGCCACTACACAACACAACACTAAACAATACATTAATTGCACTATAAAGTTGACAAACGGTGCCAACAAACTTAGGGCCTACATAAAGGAGTCCCAACAGCAGTCCCAACACCTTACCACTGCTACACCTGGCTATCAGCGGATCCTTGTCTGGCAGCGAAACAGTTAATTCAGCCTCATTTACTGGCTTTTCAAAAAACATAGCTGATATGGCTGACTTATTTATGCAAATGTGACCCCAAGCATACTTCCAAAGTTGTGGCAAAATGGCTTAAGGACAACAAAGTGTGGCCAATAGTGGCCATCACAAAGCCCTGACCTCAATCCCATAGAAAATGTGTGGGCAAAACTGAAAAAGCATGTGCGAGCAAGGAGGCCTACAAACCTGACTCAGTTACACCAGCTCTGTCAGGAGGAATGGACCAATATTCACCCAACTTATTGTGGGAAGCTCGTGGAAGGCTACCCAAAAAGTTTGACCCAGGTTAAACAATTTAAAGGCAATGCTACCAAATACTAATTGAGAGTATGTAAACTTCTGACCCACTGGGAATGTGATGAAATAAATAAAAGCTGAAATAAATCATTCTCTCTACCATTATTCTGACATTTCACATTCTTCAAATAAAGTGGTGATCCTAACTGACCATTGACAGGGTATTTTTTACTAGGATTAAATGTCAAGAATTGTGAAAAACAGGCCTCCTGGGTGGCGCAGTGGTTAAGGGTGCTGTACTGCAGCGACAGCTGTGCCATCAGAGACTCTGGGTTCACGCCCAGGCTATTGTCGTAACCGACCGGGAGGTCGCACAATTGGCCTAGCGTCATCCAGGTTAGGGAGGACTTGGCCGGTAGGGATGTCATTTTCTCATCGCGCACCAGCAACTCCGGTGGAGCACGGTGTTTCCTCCCACACATTGGTGCGGCTGGCTTCCGGGTTGGATGCGCGCTGTGTTATTAAGAAGTACTGCATGACTTTCAACCTTCGTCTCTCCCGAGCCCGTACGGGAGTTGTAGAGATGAGACAAGATAGTAGCTACTAAAACAATTGGATACCACGAAATTGGGGAGAAAAGGGGGTAATATTCAAAACAAAAAAAAGAATTGTGAAAAACGGAGTTTAAATGTATTTTGCTAAGATGTATGCAAAACTTCCGACTTCAACTGTATAACGTGATTTGACGTAATTGTATCTGTGGCCAATGACCTTGAGCCTTCTTGGATGTGCACTTCTAATGTATCTCTATGTCAGCACCCAAAGGGCTCAAATTTTCGAGGTCTCCCGTTACTAACAGTGACGTGGTTTCCCCATGAGTGACAGAACACTGGGCCAATCACGATGCAACGCTCTGTATTTTCTGCTCGCTTGCCCCACCACCACAGAAAGCACTGAGCTGGGCTGAAACACCTGCATTTTGAAGCTGCGTTATTCAAGAAAACAAAAAAGAGACCATGTTTGTGTGTGGCTTTATTAATTCAATTATATATATATTTTTTTACATTGTTTTCAAACTGATATGTGACACGTATTAATGCCAAAATAACATGCTAAACAGGCAAGCCCCCCCCCCCCCCAAAAAAAAATGTTTTGCATAACAGATCCACATCTGTTATGGGGCTCATAACAGATGTGGATCTGCCCCACCTGCTCTGAATGACGGGTTGCCACTGTCCATGCCATTCTACGATATTTTGCATGACTTCTGCCAACACAGAAATGATCAAAATGGCAGGCTACTTTGACAATGACAAACTGAGAATCTGAGATCAATAAAAACGACCAGCTAACTGTAACTGTAAATCGCCATATTGGCATTGTTGCCTCACTGGCAGGAGAAAACATTTTGGAACTCCCCAAAAATGGCTGAATTCACTGCGAGAATCTCTGAGTCTGAGTATATGGCAGAGGATGAAATAACATTAGTTAGGGAGCCAATATACTTATGAAGACGTTCATGTTTGAGCCGATCGTTGCCCCAGATCAGAGAGTTCGTTCTCGTAGCAGTAGCAACACAGCTATGCCGCCTAAAACATCTCAGCCATGGAGGATCCGCATAGCGGTAACACAAACTGGTGTGAGTGCGGATGCTTCCAGATAATGGCTAGGGAGTATGAGTGTGTGTCGTCGAGAGATGTTGGCGATACAGCACAAAATCACAGCGGATGGTGGCTGAATTACTTCCAGCCAGAGGTTCTGTCTGTCTGGATGGCGATGTATTGGACATGTCACTAATCCTTATGGATTTCCTGGCAGAATAGGTTACTCGACCAGTCAGCAGCCGATATGGCAGTGAGATAATTGTTGAAATGTACCTTGATTCTAAATTGTACAGTCGTATGAAAAAGTTTGGTCTCCCCTGAAAATTTCCATGATTTCCATTTATAAATAATTGGGTGTTTGGATCAGCAATTTCATTTCGATCTATCAAATAACTGATGGACCCAGTAATATTTCAGTAGTGAAATGAGGTTTATTGAATTAACAGAAAATGTGCAATATGCATCAAAACAAAATTAGACAGGTGCATAAATTTGGGCACCCCGATAGAAACATCACATCAATATTTAGTAGAGCCTCCTTTTGCTAAAATAACAGCCTCTAGACACTTCCCATAGCCTCTAATGAGTGTCTGGATTCTGGATGAAGGAATTTTGGACCATTCCTCCTTACAAAACATCTCCAGTTCAGTTAGTTTTGATGGTTGCCAAGCATGGACAGCCCGCTTCAAATCATCCCACAGATTCTCAATGATATTCAGGTCTGGGGACTGGGATGGCCATTCCAGAACATTGTACTTGTTCCTCTGCATAAATGCCCGGGTAGATTTTGAGCAGTGTTTTGGGTTGTTGTCGTCATGTTGAAATATCCAGCCCCGGCGTAACTTTAACTTTGTGATTCATTCTTCAACATTATTCCCAAGAATCTGCTGATATTGAGTGGAATCCATGTGATCCTCAACTTTAACAAGATTCCCAGTACTGGCACTGGCCACACAGCCCCACAGCATGATGGAACCCCCACCAAATTTTACTGTGGGTAGCAAGTGTTTTTCTTGGAACGCTGTGTTCTTTTGCCGCCATGCATAACGTCCCTTGTTATGACCAAATACCTCAATCTTTGTTTCATCAGTCCACAGCACCTTATTCCAAAATGAAGCTGGCTTGTCCAAATGTGCGTTTGCATACCTCAAGCGGCTGTTTGTGGCGTGTGTGCAGAAAAGGCTTCTTCCGCATCACTCTCCCATACAGATTCTCCTTGTGCAAAGTGCGCTGAATTGTTGAATGATGCACAGTGACACCATCTGCAGCAAGATGATGTTGTAGGTCTTTGGAGGTGGTCTGTGGGCTGTTTTTGACCGTTCTCACCATCCTTTGCCTCTCTGATATTTTACTTGGCCTGCCACTTCTGGCCTTAACAAGAACTGTGCCGGTGGTCTTCCATTTCCTCACTATGTTCCTCACAGTGGACACTGACAGCTTAAATCTCTGCTATAGATTTTTGTAGCCTTCCTCTAAACCATAATGTTGAACAATCTTTGTTTTCAGGTCATTTGAGAGTTGTTTTGAGGCCCCCATGTTGCCACTCTTCAGAGGAGAGTCAAAGAGAACAACAACTTGCAATTGGCCACCTTAAATACATTTTCTCATGATTGGATGCGCTTGTCTATTAAGTTCAAGGCTTAATGAGCTCACCAAACCAATTGTGTGTTCCAATTAATCAGTGCTAAGTAGTTACAGGTATTCAAATCAACAGAATGACAAGGGTGCCCACATTTTTGCATAGCCTATTTTTCACATCTGATTTAATTTCATACAAATTAATATTGCTAAACTAAAAATCTTTGTCTGGACAATACCCCAGTACTCAGCTTTTATTAGAAAATGAATGGCATGCCTCTGTGATCATTTTCTGTGACGACAAGAGTAAATTATTATGCAGCCTCAGAGGGGTGCCCAAACGTTTTCATACGACTGTATATACACTGCTCAAAAAAATAAAGGGAACACTAAAATAACACATCCTAGATCTGAATGAATGAAATATTCTTATTAAATACTTTTTTTCTTTACATAGTTGAATGTGCTGACAACAAAATCACACAAAAATGATCAATGGAAATCAAATGTATCAACCCATAGAGGTCTGGATTTGGAGTCACACTAAAGATTAAAGTGGAAAAACACACTACAGGCTGATCCAACTTTGATGTAATGTCCTTAAAACAAGTCAAAATTAGTCTCAGTAGTGTGTGTGGCCTCCACGTGCCTGTATGACCTCCCTACAACGGCTGGGCATGCTCCTGATGAGGTGGCGGATGGTCTCCTGAGGGATCTCCTCCCAGACCTGGACTAAAGCATCCGCCAACTCCTGGACAGTCTGTGGTGGATGGAGCGAGACATGATGTCCCAGATGTGCTCAATTGGATTCAGGTCTGGGGAACGGGCGGGCCAGTCCATAGCATCAATGCCTTCCTCTTGCAGGAACTGCTGACACACTCCAGCCAAATGAGGTCTAGCATTGTCTTGCATTAGGAGGAACCCAGGGCCAACCGCAACAGCATATGGTCTCACAAGGGGTCTGAGGATCTCATCTCGGTACCTAATGGCAGTCAGACTACCTCTGGCGAGCACACGGAGGGCTGTGCCGCCCCCCAAAGAAATGCCACCCCACACCATGACTGACCCACCGCCAAACCGGTCATGCTGGAGGATGTTGCAGGCAGCAGAACGTTCTCCATGGTGTCTCCAGACTCTGTCACGTCTGTCACATGTGCTCAGTGTGAACCTGCTTTCATCTGTGAAGAGCACAGGGCGCCAATGGCGAATTCGCCAATCTTGGTGTTCTCTGGCAAATGCCAAACGTCCTGCACGGTGTTGGGCTGTAAGCACAACCCCCACCGGTCATATCACCCTCATGGAGTCTGTTTCTGACCGTTTGAGCAGACACATGCACATTTGTGGCCTGCTGGAGGTCATTTTTTTATGAGCAGTGTCTAATCAGTAACTTATAGCGATATTATAACAAGTGCTGTTTGGTGCGAGGGTAACGCATTAACCTTTTGATTAGATGACTAGTTCGAATCGCAGACAGCATCGCGATTCATGAAATCTCATTCTATCCATTAATGGGGTGTGCTCATTATAAATACATTGTGATTTAGTTTCGGTGTCAGAATAACTTTTCTTATGATTTTGTTTGCAGAGCATACAGACGGGCAGTTTATCGCCAGTTCACCCTATGGGTACATGGGAGAATTGGACGAGGTGTACGGCATGCCATCCCTGTGCGCATACCCAGAATTAAGTGGCATTTATTCGATTTGAAAACCAGTTCATTTAAATCTAGACTGCTGTAATTTTTTCAAGCCATAGGCCTTGTTTAAAAATATAATTAGTTAGATTGGCCACTATAACAACTGGTTCAAGTCTAACCAGAGAAACTTGCTTTGAAGATTAAACTACCGTGAACACTCACTAATCCCCTGCCCCTGTTGCTAGAGTAGTGACTTCAACTAACTTTGGCTGCCATCTATTGGAAAGGAATGGTAACTACACTGGGCAGCAAGTTGGCAGAGTCAAAGGAGACTTCAATAATATATGCTATTTAGCATATGCCTTTATCCAAAGCAAACTGGGTACATGGTAGTGGAAACATCATAGAAACAGGATTACAACAATACATAGTCAATTACAGGGTTATTAAGGTGTTTTTACAAGTTTCAATGAAACAAGAAGAGGACTCACAGGAAAGTCTTGTAATTGTCTCATGCACAAGAGCAATAGACACTACAACTGTAGCTTACCTTAAAGGGGCAATCAGCAGTTGCTACATTCATTTTTGCACTTATAAATGAATGATATCTAACCATTGATTCTTGAATCTAACTTATAAATGCCTCATGAGCATAGTTCATCTTTCCTACAAGATCGGAACCCAAAATACCCAATGTTTGTAAACAAAGAAAATAGAAAGAAACACAATACAACCTCAACATGGTCAGTCCTTGCATCCATAGCTCTGTCTATGAATTTGAGAGTGGTTACATTTCTCCAGCCCATCCCTCAGCTTTTTACCGAAAGAGGAGCAGGGAGGACACTTTGTTATTGTTTCTACTGCTGATTGCCACTTTAAGAAGTTGTTGCAGATTAAGTACACACCAAAATATGTTACACATACTATAAAAATGGCACAGCACGCAGACAGTTAGTGAATACACAGCACACAGACAGTTAGTGAATACACAGCACGCAGACAGTTAGTGAATACACAGCACGCAGACAGTTAGTGAATACACAGCACGCAGACAGTTAGTGAATACACAGCACGCAGACAGTTAGTGAATACACAGCACGCAGACAGTTAGTGAATACACAGCACGCAGACAGTTAGTGAATACACAGCACGCAGCACAGCAAACAATCACAGCAAACAAAGCCCTTTTTACATCAAAATATTAACCACAGTGGTTATAGAACACTTCGACACCTCAGGAGCAAATGTCCGTTGGCTTTTCATAGCTGAGCATTCATAGGTCGAGGCAGCAGGTCCGAGAGAGCGAGTCAAAACAGCAGGTCCAGGACAAGGTAGCACATCTGTTGAAACGGGTAAAAAAATCTGTGGAAAAACAATTCCACTCCGATTCCCTCTATGGATGGGTCTATCTTTGAATTCGCTGTTGAATGGCCTGCTCCTTCTCTCTTTGAATTCGCTGTTGAATGGCCTGCTCCTTCTATCTTTGAATTCGCTGTTGAATGGCCTGCTCCTTCTATCTTTGAATTCGCTGTTGAATGGCCTGCTCCTTCTCTCTTTGAATTCGCTGTTGAATGGCCTGCTCCTTCTCTCCATTTTCAGAAACACCAGCCCGCTCCCCCAAAGTGACCGCCACTCTCTCTTTGGGCACTCAGGAGAGTCCGCTGGTCCTAGAGCCAGGTATAAGTTACACAAATCATTTTAGGTCATTTCTCTCTCTATATGTCTACATCTGACATCATATGGCGAGCAGTTACCATTGGCACATTGGTCAACAATGCCATGTAGAATCTCAGACAGGGAACACCATGTCTTCTCCTTGATGGGTTTCACCACAAACAACCTGGCAGCAATTTTGAACTTTTGCTTGAAACTGAACACTCCCTCCTTTCTTGTAGCCTTCTGTCTGTCCACTGAATAATTGTGGTCCAAGTCAGCCACTTGGAGTCTTGCGGCCATCCCCTGCTGGCTGAACTTGTTCCTCTTGGGCACGTGTATAGGGCATGTACACGCTTGAGTTCAACTGTCTGAACACACTTCGTCACCTACAAAATGAAAGATCTAATTCATGTAACTAGAGATAAATAAGTACTTTTCTTTTAGCACCTGGACGCTCCCACCAGCAGTGGAGGCACAGTACCACAGGTGGTGCGTTAATGCCCTCACCCATGGCAGTACCTGAGACGCAGGGAATAAATTAGACACCTGGGTCACTGACTTGAATCATCATAATTATATAGTTCTGATTTTACTATAAAATATATGACAGTACCTCTGGCTTCCCGATGGTCACCAGCTGTTTCCTCACACCTCACAGCTATATGACTGCAGTTATTCCACTTTTACTGCAGTTTCAAACCTGCAATATATATTTTCAGGGATGAACTGATGACACCTGCTCGACATTGAACAACTCCTTCAGCTTGCTATCAAAGACTATGTATTTTGGATCTTGCAAACACACTCTTCGAAAGTATCTCTTGGCTCGCATTGTGATGATTGTGATTCTGAGCACTCAGGTTCATACAGCGAGTCCTGGTCTTCACTCATCTCACTCTCTGTCAGCTCCATCTGTGGCCGATAGGGGCAGGACTTGGGTGTATACTGATGGTCGTGAGCGCAATCTAGCTGGGCCACGAGCTCTTTAGTGATGGTCCCAGTGGACCTCTTCTCCACCGCAGCTCAGGAACACTCAGTTTGGCATGCTGTACTAACCGTTCTTTCCTGTTGGTAGAAAGAATTAAGACATCTATTAGGCTATAGTTATATTCAAGAATCACTGCATAGCGTCCATTTTATATCCAAAATGGCCTAGGGGATAACATGGATTTGAATGTAACACCTTCAGTATAGATGAGGTGGGGATATCAAAGCATTACAAAACAAAGCTCCGTAAAATGTAGTACTTGATTATTAGTATGTTGGTGTTATGCAGCATAGCCGACTTGAAACATTGTTAAGTTTCAGGACCATGGGCCTTTCTCATGATGGAAGAATACAGAATAACATAAAAACGGACACATACAGAACGTAGTGTAGCAAACCACAGACTGTTGTTGTTAGAACTCAAACTTAACAATAACAGAAACCAGATATGTGATAACGGTATCTAGGGAATGAGCATAGATACTCGACACAGCAAGTTACATCTATCACCTGGAGCGCCCGGGGGCTGGTACCAGCTCGTACTGCTCGTGCGACAACAATCAACGATAGGCTGGGTGAGTTTAAACCACGCCCAGTCTCTACTCTGACAGGCCGCTCGGAAGCACGAACTACTACTGTCATCTGGGTATATTATAATATCTTTGTCAGGAACAAGTCAGTTCACTGTTTTTGCCCTGCGAGGTGGGGCAGAGAGCCCGTATATACGAAAATTGCATTTACCACTTATTGCTTAGCTAATAAAAAATGCATAGTATACAATCGGTGACTCATTGTCATATTTATCCTGATACCAGATTCGAATTGACGCAATTCTAACACTAATGTTGCTTGCTAACTTTAGTTGCTGGGGAGTGTTGCATGAGACACTTCCGACGCAATTAGCTAGTTACCTTCAACTAGAGTTGCAACAAAGTTGTCCAGTGTCTAACGCTAGCCTAGTCAACAACAGTCAAGACTCAGATAGCAGCGCGATCTGCGTCACAAATAGAACGGACTTCTATTTAACACTGAACCCAAACCGGCTGCGCCATCGTACATAAATTAATGTTGTCCCCGCACACCAAACGCAACAACACGCAGGGTAAAATAACAAAACAAACTCTGAACCAATTACATTAATTTGGGGACAGGTCGAAAAGCATTAAACCTTTAAGGCAATTTAGATAGCTAGCTTGCACTTGCTAGCTAATTTGTCCTATTTAGCTAGCTTGCTGTTGCTAGCTAATTTGTCCTGGGTTATAAACATTGAGTTGTTATTTTACCTGAAATGCACAAGGTCCTCTAGTCCGCCAATTAATCCACATATAAAACGGTCAACCGAACCGTTTCTATTCCTCTCTCCTCCCAGGCTTTTTCTTCTCTTTATATTGCGATTGGCAACTTTCATAAATGAGGTGCATTACCGCCACCGACCTCATTCGTCTTTCAGTCACCCAGGTGGGTATAACCAATGAGGAGATGGCACGTGGGTACCTGCTTCTATAAACCAATGAGGAGATGGGAGCGGCAGGACATGCAGCGCGATCTGCATCAGAAAAAGAACTGACTGAAAAATAACTTCTATTTTAACCATTGGCATGCGAGAGCAGTGTGGGTGCAATAATTGAATAATACAGATTTCTACATTTATTTTGCAATGCTCGCATGTAGTCAGCCTGTCAGCCTCCTCCGTTCAATTCGGCTTTGGCTTGACTCCGAAGTCAGTGATGTTGATGATGGTCGGTCAGTAACCCTTACACCCTAACCCTCGACATTGAAAATGGAGGGGCAAGCAGAGGGCTTCAAGTACAGAGACAAAGTTGAATCTCAATTCAACGGCTCAGACACAAGAGGCATGTGGCAGGGTCTACAGTCAATCACGGACTACAGGAAGAAATCCAGCCCAGTCACGGACCAGGATGTCTTGCTCCCAGGCAGACTAAATAACTTTTTTGCCCGCTTTGAGGACAATACAGTGCCACTGACACGGCCTGCAACGAAAACATGCGGTCTCTCCTTCACTGCAGCCGAGATGAGTAAGACATTTAAACGTGTTAACCCTCGCAAGGCTGCAGGCCCAGACGGCATCCCCAGCCGCGCCCTCAGAGCATGCGCAGACCAGCTAGCCGGTGTGTTTACGGACATATTCAATCAATCCCTATACCAGTCTGCTGTTCCCACATGCTTCAAGAGGGCCACCATTGTTCCTGTTCCCAAGAAAGCTAAGGTAACTGAGCTAAACGACTACCGCCCCGTAGCACTCACATCCGTCATCATGAAGTGCTTTGAGAGACTAGTCAAGGACCATATCACCTCCACCCTACCTGACACCCTAGACCCACTCCAATTTGCTTACCGCCCAAATAGGTCCACAGACGATGCAATCTCAACCACACTGCACACTGCCCTAACCCATCTGAACAAGAGGAATACCTATGTGAGAATGCTGTTCATCGACTACAGCTCGGGCATTCAACACCATAGTACCCTCCAAGCTCGTCATCAAGCTCGAGACCCTGGGTCTCGACCCCGTGCAACTGGGTACTGGACTTCCTGACGGGCCGCCCCCAGGTGGTGAGGGTAGGCAACAACATCTCCTCCCTGCTGATCCTCAACACTGGGGCCCCACAAGGGTGCGTTCTGAGCCCTCTCCTGTACTCCCTGTTCACCCACGACTGCGTGGCCACGCACGCCTCCAACTCAATCATCAAGTTTGCGGACGACACAACAGTGGTAGGCTTGATTACCAACAACGACGAGACGGCCTACAGGGAGGAGGTGAGGGCCCTCGGAGTGTGGTGTCAGGAAAATAACCTCACACTCAACGTCAACAAAACTAAGGAGATGATTGTGGACTTCAGGAAACAGCAGAGGGAACACCCCCCTATCCACATCGATGGAACAGTAGTGGAGAGGGTAGCAAGTTTTAAGTTCCTCGGCATACACATCACAGACAAACTGAATTGGTCCACTCACACAGACAGCATCGTGAAGAAGGCGCAGCAGCGCCTCTTCAACCTCAGGAGGCTGAAGAAATTCGGTTTGTCACCAAAAGCACTCACAAACTTCTACAGATGCACAATCGAGAGCATCCTGGCGGGCTGTATCACAGCCTGGTATGGCAACTGCACCGCCCTCAACCGTAAGGCTCTCCAGAGGGTAGTGAGGTCTGCACAACGCATCACCGGGGACAAACTACCTGCCCTCCAGGACACCTACACCACCCGATGCTACAGGAAGGCCATAAAGATCATCAAGGACATCAACCACCCGAGCCACTGCCTGTCATCCAGAAGGCGAGGTCAGTACAGGTGCATCAAAGCTGGGACCGAGAGACTGAAAAACAGCTTCTATCTCAAGGCCATCAGACTGTTAAACAGCCACCACTAACATTAAAGTGGCTGCTGCCAACACACTGTCAATGACACTGACTCAACTCCAGCCACTTTAATAATGGGAATTGATGGGAAATTATGTAAATATATCACTAGCCACTTTAAACAATGCTACCTTATATAATGTTACTTACATTACATTATTCATCTCATATGCATACGTATATACTGTACTCTATATCATCGACTGCATCCTTATGTAATACATGTATCACTAGCCACTTTAACTATGCCACTTTGTTTACATACTCATCTCATATGTTATACTGTACTCGATATCATCTACTGTATCTTGCCTATGCTGCTCTGTACCATCACTCATTCATATATCCTTATGTACATATTCTTTATCCCCTTACACTGTGTATAAGACAGTAGTTTTTTGGAATTGTTAGTTAGATTACTTGTTCGTTATTACTGCATTGTCGGAACTAGAAGCACAAGCATTTCGCTACACTCGCATTAACATCTGCTAACCATGTGTATGTGACAAATACAATTTGATTCGATTTTTTAGTGTTGCCACATCGAAAGTGCCCTTCATCGCAAAGTCTTCGTCAGCAAAGTGCTGGCTGCAGATCCTGCTAGCTCGAGCTGAAACATCCTTCCTCTTCAGGACATGGAACCACTTCTTCAAAAGTTGTGGGTCATTGGGCAGCCGATGGTAGCTTTTACTTTTTTTGTAGCTTTTTATTAAGGGATTTTTGTTTAGACAATTCGTACAGTCTGGCACTATACAATTCGTTTGAATAACTACTTGTTGTTGTCCGCACCTAACCCCACCCTCTTCGATTCACTCTCAGTGCTAAACTCAATACCACAGAATTTGCTGATTCCTGCCAGTGAAACACAGGCATCAGTGGTTGCTATGGCAATTTAAAAAGGCGCTGACCATAGCTCAAATACACCTTGTCGACGATCAAAATACTAAATATAGAGATGTTATGTTAAATGCACATGTTTGGTATTAGTGAATTGAATATATCTATTTTCTAAGATTTACTTCCTGAAGTGTTTCTATTCTCCTTTAAAGCATAAACTTTGTTAGTATCTTTCTCACACTGGCTTTAGCCATGGAGGGATCAGGCCTGCCAAGACAGTTGCCTAGCAACAACTGTCACCATTCACTGGCTTCATATTTCACCTGTTCACTTCTCATTGCACTTCTTTCAGTTTTCACAAGCAGCAACTGTAGTTTAGACAATAACCACAACTACAGACCACAACCACACAACTAATGACCACAAAACTGACCAAAACAACACAACTACTGACCACAAGTATTATTTTCAGTTGTCACTATGACAATGAACACACCCTGAAGCACTGAATGGTCTGTATTACCACCTTATTAATAGGCATGCAGTAGGATGCTTTGATCAGTTGACTGACAGGTGAAGGCTACTGTAGAATGCTTTGATCAGTTAACTGACAGGTGAAGGCTACTGTAGAATGATTTGATCAGTTGACTGACAGGTGAAGGCTACTGTAGAATGATTTGATCAGTTGACTGACAGGTGAAGGCTACTGTAGAATGATTTGATCAGTTGACTGACAGGTGAAGGCTACTGTAGAATGATTTGATCAGTTGACTGACAGGTGAAGGCTACTGTAGAATGATTTGATCAGTTGACTGACAGGTGAAGGCTACTGTAGAATGATTTGATCAGTTGACTGACAGGTGTAGGCTACTGTAGAATGCTTTGATCAGTTAACTGACAGGTGTAGGCTACTGTAGAATGCTTTGGTCAGTTGACTGACAGGTGAAGGCTACTGTAGAATGCTTTGGTCAGTTGACTGACAGGTGAAGGCTACTGTAGAATGATTTGATCAGTTGACTGACAGGTGAAGGCTACTGTAGAATGATTTGATCAGTTAACTGACAGGTGTAGGCTACTGTAGAATGATTTGATCAGTTGACTGACAGGTGAAGGCTACTGTAGAATGATTTGATCAGTTGACTGACAGGTGAAGGCTACTGTAGAATGGTGAACTTTCCTTTAGTGTGGATGCCTTCCAACGTGTTACAGTTAGTATAATGTATTGTTATAGTTATCGTCCTTGGTGTGGACAGGCCTCAGCGCTTAAATTGATAAATGTCACCCTCTAACATGAATGTGGTATGAATAAAGCAGTGGTTTTTGACACCCTACTAAAAAGGATTTAATATTACCTACTCTTTAGTTAAAATTATAATTTTGTAGGGGGGTGGTTGCATGTTTTTTTGTGTCACTCGAGTTGGCGCAGTGAACATCTGTGCCTCGAATACTCCCTATACAGTACCACTATTTTGGGAGTTTTTCTCACGAGATACCGAATGCCCAGGGAGGCTGTGTTGCCCTTTTTGACAGCAGTTACAGGCCTTATGAAACAGTTAGTTGTGTGTGTTATAGCCATCAGGCCTTATGAAACATTTCGTTGTGTGTGTTATAGCCATCAGGCCTTATGAAACAGTTAGTTGTGTGTGTTACAGCCATCAGGCCTTATGAAACAGTTAGTTGTGTGTGTTATAGCCAACAGGCCTTATGAAACAGTTAGTTGTGTGTGTTATAGCCATCAGGCCTTATGAAACAGTTAGTTGTGTGTGTTATAGCCATCAGGCCTTACGGCATTGAGTAATGTAATGGTTATCATACCAAAATAACTGTGTTTTGCTGTGAATTTATGGTTGCAGTAGTAGGATGGTTATTCAGTCCTTCCTCTCTGGTGACAACTTAATTTTGGCATAGTCGGCAGGATCCCCGATACACACAGCCAACATGGATGATCCACAGCCCCAGGCTGAGGTCAATGAAGATGGGCATAATGATAATGTAGTGGCACAGCATCCTCATGCTAGGGCAAATTCTGTGAATTCAGCAGTGATGCCTTGGACCATGGGGGCCCATGTTTGATAGTAAGGAAGGAGAAGTAAGTTTTTACATTTGTTTATTTAACCTTTATTTAACTAGGCATAATGATGATGTGGTGCTGAATGCTTTAGATGGAGAAGCCAATAGAGAGGTCATGCTGCTCCCAACATGTGATCGAGACACAAGACATGTCTGAATACCCATACTAGCATACTACATACTATACTTATACTTCATATGACTACTAATCGTCGCATACTATTTAGCATGTAATGTTTAGTCAAAGGTATGCTGTATGTCACGGCTGCAATGCAGTCGCAGCTCCTGATTGTCTGAGTAGGTGGGGCGGGGCCGAGTGTGGGTGAATCTCATTAACCAGCCTGATAATAGCTCATTTCTAATTGTATTCATTTCTCTAAACTCTGAATAAAAACGACCTACTCCACAGTAGACCTATACAGTAGTAGACCATATAGACAATCTACCCTATTTAAAAACAGACTGAAGACAGAAACAGATCATTTGGTTCCATTTCAACATATTTATTAGTTAAACGAAAGTGCTGTAGCATATCGATTAAATCAAATAGCTCAGTTCACACACTAAACGTTTTTTCAAGTGTTCAAATCAAAAGGCTATTGCACAGAAAAACTTGGGCAGTTGGGTGCATCGCAAATTCAGAACAGCTGGACAGCAACATAAACAAACGAAAGCGCTGATCATTGGGAACGAGATCAGAATGACTGCTAAGGCCTGATCCATAAATTAAATCATTCAATAGGTAGCCTAGCCTACAAAACTAAAACAAAAGGCCTGATTCACATGACATCAATACCACAGCAACATCCCAAGTCCCCGGTGTCGACACATTCAGAAATCAAAAGATCATTTTAAAACTCTGACGAAGACCAAGAGAACAAGAAACACTTTTCAGAGAGGAAACAAAAATCCACTTTGGGTAAGAATAAAATAAAAAATACTTCTGTTTTCAAAAATGCAACCTACAATGCAATACTCGTAATAATTTTAAGAACAAAAACTACTTAGCCTACATTTGAACACCACTGCAGAAGCTTTGGGCATCTTCCCAATGAAGTAGCCTAGTTTTGTTGTTGAAGACTCGCAGTCCACCTCTTCCAATGCATTGTGGAAAAGTGTGCAACGAAATCTACTAGATGAAGAGACAAAATTAGTATAACATCCTGGTATTTAAACCATGCTTGATTTTCAAAATGTTGCATACATATGCATACTGAGAATGTGTCATGCATGATTGCATTTTCTTCTGCTATTTGTTGATTTCGGTTGTGCTTCTTCCCCAGGCAATTAGGAGTCACAGCCGCCTCTCCCCCTCCATGGATGAGGCAGCCAGCTGACAAGGCTGCTGTGGTTCGCGCCAATGGCGGAGGTTGGACTATGGCTGGCAAAAGAAGCATCCAGATTCAGTCTTAGGGGTTCCATGGCCAAGGTAGAAGGCTGATCTTGTCGGGGTACCATGCCGGAGCAGACAGCTGCAGCTGCAGACACGATTTTTAATTGCATGTTGAGTGCCCAGTGTGTGGATGCTGTGTTGCCCTTTTAACATTGAGTAACTTTGTGTGTTATAGCCGTCAGGCCTTACTATACATTGAATAATCTAATGGTGTGTTATCATAGTTGCTCTGGCAGTTTTGTGTGTACTATTCATCTTACCAAAACAACTTTATTTGTTATTGTATACCCTTTTTCTCCCCAATTTCGTGATATCCAATTGCAATCCAACTATGATCTTGTGTCATCGATGCAACTCCCCAACGGGCTCAGGAGAGGCAAATGTCAAGTCATGCGTCCTCCGAAAAATGACACACCAAACCGCGCTTCTTAACACCTGCCTGCTTAACCCGGAAGCAAGCTGCACCAACGTGTCAGAGGAAACACCGTTCAACTGACGGCCGAGGTTAGCCTGCAGGCGCCTGGCCCACCACAAGAAGCGCAATGAGCCAAGTAAACCCCCCTGGCCAAACCCTCCCCTAACCTGGACGATGCTGGGCCAATTGTGCGCCGTCCTATGGGACTCCCGGTCATGGCCGGTTGTGACACAGCCATAGAACCCGGGTCTGTAGTGATGCCTCAAGCACTGTGATACAGTGCATTAGACTGTTGCACCACTCGGAAGGCCCCAAAAATAACTGTGTTTTGCTGTGAATTATGGTTGCATAGCAAGTAATGAGCCAGTATATTCAATTCACTAATACCAAATATGTGCATTTAACATAACATCTCTATATTTAGTATTTTGATCGTCGACAAGGTGTATTTGAGCTATGGTCAGCGCCTTTTTAAGAAGGGAGGTGATAGCAGGCTCTGTTTACCACAGTCTTTCAGTTTGTTACGTGATATTGCTTAGTTTATCATTTGTGTCAACTTTGAATTCAATCTAAGCCACAGATTGTTAACTCCTTAATTTTGTACCTTTATAGACAAAGACCCGAAGACATTCAAGCAGCACTTTGAGAGTAAGCATCCCAGTACTGGTTGATGTGCTGGCCTAAGTGGACCAAATGGACCTACTGCTGGGGTAAGATTCTTCCATCATTCACACACAGTAGACAGTGTAAACCACCATGCAGTAAACAAAATGCTGTCCTCAATGCTTAAGTTGTATTGAGTTTGGCTCAATCTGTGGAAATGCTGTGATAAATCATTGTCTTAAATGTTGTGATTTTAAGACAGACGATGACCACGATTTGAAATCTGCAACTGAGATGGAATAACATTGAGGGACACACGCTGACACCGAGTATGACTGGACATGGGCTGGATATTTGGGACAACAACCTGAAAGGGGTGTATAAGCACACCAGCACCCCAATTTATGTTATTCCATGGCCAACCATTCCACTAGCTACCCCTTATTCCACACTATGCCGTGTATGCCCCCTCAACTCCAGACACTTTGGAACTATCCACCTTCCCAACCAACCTTCACTGATTTCCGCTATGCTGCTTCCTTCACTTGTTCTTCTAATAGCATCTAGAATCAGTAACACCTTTAAATGTGGTCCTGCTTTAAATGACGCTCTGCTTATAAAGCCTTCATAATGCCGTCATAAGCACAACACAAGTGTTGCAAAGCATCTATAACCGTATGTCATGCTTTATAAAGGGTTCATAAATGTGGCATAACTGTGTTACATAATCACCCATGTCAAATGTGACAACACTTATGTTGAATATGATACAATCAAGTGGTTTATAACGGGTGACATGTTGTGCTGAAGGATGGCACATGCGCTAAAGTGAAGTCATGTTAGTCACATTACACCTAATCTCGATCCCAGACACTTCTGCCCCAAATGCGCAGAAGGTCTAGTGGACCAATGCATGAAACTTGGCCTTCATTAGTTAGGGTTGGGTTTCAAATGAAATTTGAATCAGATAGATTGAGGAAATGGGCAGTGATTAGCCATAATTATGACTCTGTGGCTGTACTTCATAAATCATCAGAACCTTTAATGACCTATTTAAGGACACTTTATCTGGTGTCCTGTAATACTTTGTTTGAAGGGATACAACTTCGGTCATTCATAACACATCCATAAAGACTCTATATCCCATGGCGCTGTACTTTAAAGTCAGACCCCTTTGGTCATTTCTAAACACACATAGATGCCTTGTATCATATGACGCTGTACTTACTATAAAGTCAGACACATTTGGTCATAATCATAACGCATACATAAAGTAATAATGATGTAAACACACATGTATTAACACTTAGGGAATTATCACTAACAACCAAAACAAATAAATGTTAAAGACCTGTTTAAACCATACATTTCCTTTTATTTGTACATTTATTTTTTTAAACAATACAAATACATTAAGTTTCAAAAAGCCCAGCAATGCAATAACTTTGACCATTATACAGGGCAGCGATTCGTATGATCATTCATTTACAAATCTCATGACGTGACTATTAGACGTGGCTGTTTCTAGGGGGACTTTTATTTAGCGGAGCCTGCTAAAGTAGCTAGCTAAATTTAATTAGCTAGCTAGCAATTGTTTTGATGTCATTGAAATTATTTAAAATAACGATTGAGGAAGCAATGTAATCTAACTCAACACTTAACTAGTACAAACTAATTTCAATTACAATAAAAGGTTAGGCTACTTGTTTTTGCTACTCACAATTGACACCAGCAACATGGACCTGTTAAATTGATAAGAAGGGTGTTGATATAGATGCGTTTAGGCACGGCTTCCTTGTTTTGAGTCTGTTAAGTGTTTCTTAGTCTGCTGGAGTTTACCTAATGTTTTATATTAAACATGCCTTAAGCATCCAGTTCTTTCTCCATTAATAACTCACCCACAACAAATCACAAAATGCTGGTTTTACATTTTGTGTTATTTGAGCTGGCCTAATTTCTAAAATGGAAAAGCTAAAGAATCGGTGCTCTCTCTGATAAATAATAGTTAATATGGTGCATGTCTCTTTAATGTCCAAGATTTGTGGCACTGATGAATAAATAACGTAATCTTTACTTCAAGTCAGATGTTTCCATGTATAAAAGGCAGTGATTGACATGGCCTGTAATAGGTGCCTGTACTGTTTATACAGTATTTAGGTGCAGGAGCTCCAGAATACTAGTGAGCTAATATTCTATGAGGAACAGCAGCTCAAACAGAAGACAATGTGAGGTGCCGGTAATCAGCTCCATTGAGCTCCTGCCTAAAATAATAATTGTTGGATTTCAGGTGTTTGACATGATTGATGGGTGACTAGGTACATTCTTGTCAAATAAATTCTTATTCATTCATGATTATGGATACATTCTGCAATGAGTTAATATGGCTTTGAATCTGCAACAGAACTATACGCGTATGTTGCTAATATCATCTAGGTAGCTAGCTAGCTTGTTTGCAAAAAATAGCCTAGTTGTCACACTCTGGCCTTAGTTATCTGTGTTTTCTTTATTATTTTGGTTAGGCCAGGGTGTGACATGGGTGATTCATTGTGTTTCGTCTTGTCTAGGGGTTTTATTAGATTAATGGGGTTGTGTTCAGTTTAGTTGTCTAGGAAAGTCTTTGGTTGCCTAGAGTGGTTCTCAATCAGAGGCAGGTGTTTATCGTTGTCTCTGATTGGGAACCATATTTAGGCAGCCATATTCTTTGGGTATTTTGTGGGTGATTGTTTCCTGTCTTTGTGTTTTATGCACCAGTTAGGACTGTTACGGTTTTCACGTTTATTGTTTTGTAGTTTGTTCATGTTTGAGTTTTCTTATTAAAGAACCATGAACTAAAACCACGCTGAGTTTTGGTCTGCCTCTCCTTCCCAGGAAGAAAACCATGACACTAGTATTCATGGCACATCGTAAATATCTGACTGCAACTAGGATAGTATTCTGTACAAGCCAAGACCAAACGTATAAATAAGCCAACAAATATTAGTTAAATAAAATATGGAACCGTAAATTCAAACTTTCAATTTATCTTTAGTTTTGAATCAAGTTAGCTAGAAGCTAGCTAGCTAACAGCAAATGTGTCAGCTAGAGATGATGTGCAGGAGCTTGCAGGGATTTGTAGTCTTGCATGATAATTAGCATTTTCAAATCAGAGTAAATAGGGCCGAATACAATAATGAGTCACCTTATCTGAGAGAGATTTCCATGGTTATCGAAACGTCACACTAGGGAAAGCCTACAGGAAACACAGAACTTGTTTGAAGTGGTTCTAAAAGCCCCTATGGGAAAAATGTACGGTGAAAAAATCGATTGGAACCATTTGTTTGACAGCTAGGTTTTATGGGTATTATGATA